>NC_040231.1:25837340-26140370 GCF_001444195.1 Xiphophorus couchianus | reverse complement strand
AATTTCATCAACCAGACCTCTCTAATCTCTCCATGCACAACTTTCATTATCGTACCACTCTGGCCGTCTCTTCAGTTATTACACCAATAATGTCAAGAAATCTGAATAAAACTCCCACATTTGTCAGAAAATTTCCAAAACTGGCAAGTTCACAGCAGCCTCGCTCGCTCCAGGAAAGTGGGTTTTAAGTGGGTTTTTTGGTGGATATTCTTTAATTGTGTGTGGAAGAGAGTAGATGGCTTGCTATGGAGGACAAGCCGTCTGACTAACTCATCATAAGAACTGCTAACAAAAACATTATTAAAGTCTTAAAAGGCTTTGTTGTGATGACGTGCTGGCGGCGGAGTGTCAGAAACAACAGAAGCTTCTTAAAGAGATAGAGGCACATTTTCAAGGTGTTTAAATTGTGACGTCAAAGTTTTCATAATTTCATTCGGTAAAAATCGTTTTTATAACAACTGACGGTAACATAGTTACTTAATTGTGCTATGAAATGAAACTATGTGCCCGGAAAATACATAACACTGCCCCGTTAAATTCTAGAAAAATTAAGAATTCACTTTGATTTGATCCAAATAAAAGTGAAACACTTTTTCTATGGCCTGTCTGAAAATAACTCAAACAGGTTGAACTAAAGGCCAGGGAAGAGAATGGCTCTGTTGCTTTTGGGAAATTCCAATGTTGTTACAGTGACATCTGGTCTCAAAATGACTGAAGAAATTGCTCGGCAAAAGAGCTGCTCATTTAAATGGAAAAAAGATGTGTTCTTCCATGGTGATAACATGCCTGTTTTCCAAACACAAAGCAGAAAACACCTGGAATGCTATTCGTGCAGCGCAGACCACCAGCAATTTGAAAGGTAAGAAAATGGTGTTGCATGTAAATCAATACTCTGCTTCACACACTGAGCCTGCAAAAGCAATTCATGTCATATTTGCCCAGTGAAGCGTGGCGGGGGGGCCAGTGCACCAGAGCTTTAAGAGACTTCACTAAACGTGGGAGACAGACAAGAATGAAGTAGTCATAGCTTTCATTCAAGTCAGTAAAAATGTGAATTTTCTCTCCAGTTTCACCATGTGAAAATTGTAATATTGTTGATAAATCAAAACAAAAATTTGCTTTCAGTGTGTAATGTCAGATTATCTCTTTTTCTGCAGTCTCCGTATCTTCATGTTTTTAAACCGTTGCATTTTAGAAATCTGAATCACTTTATGTTTCACCAATGCTTTAATGGTTTTTCAGTAGAAAGCTTACTTCACTAAATCATTATAGGTGTAGTAGTAATAAGGCTAGGTGACCGTCAGGCAACACAAACCAAAATATTTTAACTCAAAATTAAAAAATGTCTCAAATCTTTAAGGAAACTTCAATAATGATGTATTTAGACCGCATGTTTTCTGTAGTTTCATCTTAGTATCCAGCAGTTCAGAGGCTTTCCAAGTATTAAAACATGTCTTATTCATATGTCACTCTCAAATAGTTGGGCATATGGGGCACACTATCTTGTCGATGAAACTGCTTTTACTGGGACAGATGTAAGTATTGAAGAAAAATGACTATAATTGAGAAATACTGGCAGATGTCACAAAAACATGACAACCAATTGCGTTTTGTATGACTGATCTAAAATTTTTAAGTCTAGGTTTTAATTTCACACACCATATCATTCTCAGCCACTAGCCAAAAGGCTAGTTTTTACCAGACAAAGTCAAATGGTAGCGTATGTAAATCCATGTTATCATATTGTTTAGGAAAACTCTGACCCTACCAAGGGAATGTCGGCAACATTTTTCCGATCTGTTATTGTCCATTTTTGCTGAGCCTGTGGAAACTAACTCCAGTTTATGTTTCTTTACTCACAAGAATAGTAGCCTTTGGGGTATTTTGCTGCTTCGAAGTTCAATGTGTTTCACTTTCAAAGACGGCATTGCGCCTAGCTTGGCTGCAACAACTTTTTCTTTGAGCTGCTATTCTCTTTGCATCATCGTGAACAAAGCTGCCCATTCTCCTCTGGCTTCAGAAAGTTGTATTCATCAATTGCTCTCTGCATCGCTTCCCTTTTTTGGATCACTTTCTGTAAATGGAAGCGATCCCGGTCGATCAGCAGTTTCTGAAATACTCAGAAAAGCCTGTCTGGCACAGACAACCACTCTACATTCATAGTCACTTAAATCCCCTTTTGTTGCCATTCTGATGATTACAAAGTAGTCTTCACTACATCGAGATGCCCAAATGCAGTTAGTTGCTGCCATGTGATCGGTTGAGTCACTGTATGTGTTCCAAGCGCTCGAACAAATGTACATGGGAAAGTGGGCAGTGGGTGCACACACGCACACGCATGTGGTCATGTCTCTGTCCCCTTATATCCACCGGATTTAAAGAACTGGTTTTTATTTTTCCTTCAAAGAGCAAATTTAAAAGAAAAATGTCAAACAACAGCAGCCCACTGTGCAAAGAACCCTAACTAATAATAATATTTATTATTTATAGAAGTCATAATGACTTTTACTGTGAATGCCAGCTGAAAATAAGTCCCACTTAGTGGTTTACTGGACAAGTGGAGGCTATATTTTGCTGAACACAATGAGAGAAAGATTAATGGCACTAGAAGCACAGTTGGCCTCTCGCTCTCTCTCTCTTTCTCTCCATACTTTCCTCTCCTCCACTGTCACTGGCAGGAAGTTGCTGAGCAGACATGTCACCCAGCAGAGTACAATTGAGTTTGTAATCTCTGACCCGCAGTGGCAGAGAGTCTCTCGCTCTCTGTCTTTCCAGTTCTCCCTCTTGAGAAGAGATTGTCGTTGTAATACTGCTGCTAGGCTGTAGCTTGGAGGGATAAACATCCCTCTCCAATGAGCACACACTGGCTTATGCGACATTGAGCAATTGCATAAACACGCCTAGAGAACGCAGAAACCCCCATAATTATCTAGATTCTGTGAGGGGTAATATCTGCTCTCACATTTAGAAGGGAAAAGGCATTACGCTAAGATCTTTTACAATCCCTGATAACATCATAGCAGGAAAACATGGTCGCCTGTTGGCTTTGTGCAAAGTACTTACAGACTATGCCACACAAGTTGACACAACCTTCACTCATTTCCTTCTTCCAAAACACAGAGCTGGCACACACGCTGGCCTCATGAGGAGCCATTTTGGGGCATCGTCAACAAACACCAGATGTGAAGATGGGAGATAAATGTCAAACATATTGATTCCATGCTTCATTAAAGCTTATTATAGGGAAGAGGAGGCAGAGTTCTGCCTGCGGCAAAGCATCAGGAAGATCACAACATTAACATCTATAGAGGTCTTGTTTTATGCAAACATTGTTTAACACAGTTGGAGCTTTATTTCACAGAGAGAGCACAAACTGGCAACCCAAAGACTGTTTTCATAGAGACAAAAACAAAACGGATGCTCAGCTTTAAAGTTAGGACTGGGCAGGGACTGAAGTGGGAGTCACCAGTATATCAACTTCGAGTAAAAATATGTTTTTACAGCACTTGACTGAAATTTAAAACAAAAGTGTGCCAAAGGATACATTTTTCTTGTTTAATAACAGAAAAACTTGAATTGGTTCTGCTTATATACAATACTGATTATTACAGTTATATTATGTATTTATTGATTTTTCTAATTTAGATACTGTTGGTGCAAAATATTTAACATTATTTTGCTGTTCTGTTACTTATCAAGTAAAACTATTAAGGAAGAGCAATTAAATAGACAGGTTATAGCTAGCTCACAACTAGCTGTAGCTATGAAAAGAAAGTATTATCTCAATACATCATGGTTAGTGCTGATTTAGTTTTCAAACCACAGCTCTTTTAGCAACCAGAATTATATCAAAGCAGTAAAAATGTGTCTAATATGCAGAAGAAAATGTAAATGCCTTGTTTAGGCAGCTAGCCAGCAGGGTACAGCAACTGATGAAGAAGCAGTGATGCGCTATTGCTTCCCACAATCAGAGAAAACTTTGTTAATTCTCGCACTTTTACTTGGAAAGCCTTTTTTAAACCTTGGCATACCTTAATACCTGTAAGTGCTCCCTACTTATTTGGGACTACAATATCATCAGCAAACTCAAGTACTTACAAAATACAATAACTAAAAATGCTGATATGGTTTATCCATCCATCCATCCATCTTCTTCCGCTTATCCGAGGTCGGGTCACGGGGGTAGCAGCTTCAGAAGGGAGGCCCAGACTTCCCTCTCCCCGGCCACTTCTTCTAGCTCTTCCGGGGGAATCCCGAGGCGTTCCCAGGCCAGCCGAGAGACATAGTCTCTCCAACGTGTCCTGGGTCTTCCCCGGGGCCTCCTCCCGGTGGGACGTGCCCGGAACACCTCACCAGGGAGGCGTCCAGGAGGCATCCTGACCAGATGCCCAAGCCACCTCAACTGGCTCCTCTCGATGTGAAGGAGCAGCGGCTCTACTCTGAGTCCCTCCCGGATGACTGAGCTTCTCACCCTATCTCTAAGGGAGAGCCCAGCCACCCTACGGAGAACACCCATTTCGGCCGCTTGTATCCGCGATCTCGTTCTTTCGGTCATGACCCAAAGCTCATGACCATAGATGAGGGTGGGAACGTAGATCGACCGGTAAATCGAGAGCTTCGCTTTTTGGCTCAGCTCTCTCTTCACCACGACGGACCGGTACAGCGCCCGCTTGACAGCAGACGCTTCGCCAATCCGCCTGTCGATCTCCCGCTCCCTTCTTCCCCATTCGTGAACAAGATCCCGAGATACTTAAACTCCTCCACTTGGGGCAGGACACCCCCCCTGACCCGGAGAAGGCACACTACCCTTTTCCGGCTCAAGACCATGGCCTCGGATTTGGAGGCACTGATCCCCATCCCGGCCGCTTCACACTCGGCTGCGAACCGCTCCAGCGAGAGCTGCAGATCACGATCTGATGAAGCCAAAAGGACCACATCGTCTGCGAAAAGCAGAGATGAGATCCTAAGGCCACCAAATCGGATCCCCTCAACACCTTGGCTGCGCCTAGAAATTCTGTCCATAAAAGTGATGAACAGAATCGGTGACAAAGGGCAGCCCTGGCGGAGTCCAACTCTCACCGGAAACGAGCCCGACTTACTGCCGGCAATGCGGACCAGACTCTGACACCGGTCATACAGGGACCTGACAGCCCATATCAAAGGGTCCGGTACCCCTGAATAGACCTTGCCAGGGAGGCTTAAGAGTGTGACCACTCTATAATTGGAGCACACCCTCCGGTCCCCCTTTTTGAACAGGGGGACCACCACCCCAGTCTGCCAATCCAGGGGAACTGCCCCCGATGTCCATGCGATATTGCAGAGTCGCGTCAACCAACACAACCCTACAACATCCAGAGCCTTAAGGAACTCCGGGCGGATCTCATCCACCCCCGGGGCCCTGCCACCGAGGAGCTTTTTAACCACCTCGGCGACCTCGCCCCCAGAGATTGGAGAGCCCAACCCAGAGTCCCCAGGCTCCGCTTCCCAGGCTCCTCCATGGGCTGCCACCTTATCGTGGTGGAGGGGTTTGAGTGTCCCAATGATCCTAGGAGCTATGCTGTCTGGGGCTTCATGCCCCTGGTAGGGTCACCCAAGGCAGACAGGTCCTAGGTGAGGGATCAGACAAAGAGCAGCCCGAAGACCCCAGTGATGAAGGAAAACCTTGGACTTGGTGTTCCCTCGCCCGGACGCGGGTCACCAGGGCCCCACTCTGGAGCCAGGCCTGGAGGGGGGGCACGATGGCGAGCGTCTGGTGGCCGGGCTTTTACCCATGGAGCCCGGCCGGGCTCAGCCCGAAGAGGAAACATGGGCCCCCCCTCCCATGGGCCCACCACCCGTGGGAGGGGCCAAAGGGGTCGGGTGCAGTGTGGGATGGGTGGCAGCAGAGGGAGGGGACCCTGGCGGTCCGATCCTCGGTTGCAGAAACTGGCTCTTGGGACGTGGAATGTCACCTCTCTGGTGGGGAAGGAGCCGGAGCTAGTGCGTGAGGTCGAGAGGTTCCGGCTAGAAATAGTCGGTCTCACCTCGACGCACGGCTCTGGTTCTGGAACCAGTCTCCTTGAGAGGGGCTGGACATACTTCCACTCTGGAGTTGCCCAAGGTGAGAGGCGTCGGGCAGGAGTGGGCATACTTGTTGCTCCCCATCTCGGCGCCTGTACGTTGGGGTTTACCCCGGTGAACGAGAGGGTAGCATCCCTCCGCCTACGGGTTCTGACTGTCGTTTGTGCTTACGGGCCGAACGACAGTTCAGATTACCCACCCTTTTTGGAGTCCTTAGAGGGGATACTGGAGAGTGCTCCTCCTGGGGACTCCCTTGTTCTGCTGGGGGACTTCAACGCTCACGTGGGCAATGACAGTGAGACCTGGAGGGGCGTGGTTGGGAGGAACGGCCCGCCCGACCTGAACTCGAGCGGTGTTCTGTTGCTGGACTTCTGTGCTCGCCATGGATTGTCCATAACGAACACCATGTTCAAGCATAAGGGTGTCCATATGTGCACTTGGCACCAGGACACCCTAGGCCGCAGTTCGATAATCGACTTTGTCATCGTTTCATCGGATCTGCGGCCGTATGTCTTGGACACTCGGGTGAAAAGAGGTGCGGAGCTGTCCACTGACCACTACCTGGTGGTGACTTGGCTCCGGTGGTGGGGGCGAAAGCCGGTCAGACCTGGCAGGCCCAAACGTGTTGTGAGGGTCTGCTGGGAACGTCTGGCGGAATCCCCTTTGAGACGGAGCTTTAACTCCCATCTCCGGCAAAACTTCGAACACGTCCCGGGGGAGGTGGGGGACATGGAGTCTGAGTGGACCATGTTCCGTGCCTCCATTGTCGAGGCGGCCGATCGGAGCTGTGGCCGCAAGGTTGTCGGTGCCTGTCGCGGCAGCAACCCTCGAACCCGCTGGTGGACACCTTCGGTGAGGGATGCCGTCAGGCTGAAGAAGGAGTCCTATCGGGCCTTTTTGGCCTGTGGGACTCCGGAAGCAGCTGATGGGTACCGGCGGGCGAAGCGGCATGCGGCTCGGGCGGTTGCTGAGGCAAAAACTCGGGCGTGGGAGGAGTTTAGAGAGGCCATGGAGAAAGACTTCCGTACGGCTTCGAGGCGATTCTGGTCCACCATCCGGCGTCTCAGGGGGGGGAAGCGGTGCAGCACCAACACTGTTTATAGTGGGGATGGTGTGCTGCTGACCTCTACTCGGACGTTGTGGGCCGATGGGCAGAGTACTTCGAAGACCTCCTCAATCCCACCAACATGATATGGTTTAAACATTCATTAAAATTTCAACTGAAAACAGTTTATGCTGGTATAGTGAGGATATGTCTGTGTCTATATGACGTAAGGCCATGCTGATGGCATAACATCAAAAGTATGGAACACCCTGGATATTTATGTAATTAACACCTGAACGCCCACTTGCACTAATTATATGATATTATATGTGTATGTGTGTATATGTACATTTAACTGATTCCATATTATAAATATCACCATCACTGGTGATATTTATAACACTGGTGGTGTTCCAAATTATTATGCAAGTGATATTTTCTCAGATTTTCTTAAATGGTCAATGAAAATGATGGTCAGTATAATGTTCAAGTCATGAACTGTTACAGTATAAATCAAATTTTACTGAACAAAGCTCCCCATGAGAACAGTATTTTTTTCAAAAATAAGAAACGCAAAATGCACTGTTCCAAATTATTATGCACAGCAGATTTTCTAAACATTTTATGGATTATAAAAAACTGCAAAAGGTCATTCTTTGAATGTGCAGCATTAAGTGGTCACATGTACTAAAATCAAAAGCTATTTCAATCAAAAACATCTTAACAGACCGAGTTACATGTTATTCTATTCTATTCTAACATAGGAGCCCTTCTTTGATATCACCTGCACAATTCTTGATCCATTGAACTTGTGAGTTTGTGGAGTTTCTGCTTGAATTTCTTTGCAGGATGTCAGAAAACCTTCCCAGAGCTGCTGGTTTGATATGAACTGCATTCCACCCTCAGATCTTCTGCTTGAGGAAACTCCAAAGGTTCTCAATAGAGTTGAGGTCAGAGGAGGATGGTAACCACACCATGAGTTTCTGCCCTTTTATGCCCATAGCAGCCAATGACACAGTGGTATTCCTTGCAGCATGAGATGGTGCATTGTCATGATGAAGATGATTTTGCTGCTGAAGGTACGGCTCTTGTTTTTGAACCATGAAAGAAAGTGATCAGTCAGAAAGTCCGTATACTTTGCTGAGGTTATTTTCACACCTTCAGGGACTCTGAAGGGGCCGACCAATGATTCTCTCCCCATGATTTCGGCCCAAAGCATGACTCCACCACCTCCTTGCTGATGGCCATCCACCACCAATCCACTACTGCGTCCATCTGGACCATCCAGGGTTTCACAGCAGTCACCAGTGAACAAATCTGTTTGAAAATTAATCTTTGTGTACGGCTGGGCCCACTGCGACCGTTTCTGCTTGTGAGCTCTGGTTAGTGGTGGCTGAATATTAGGTTCATGCACCGCAAGCCTCTGGAGGATCCTCCACCTTGAGGTTCCAGAGGCTCCAGCAGCTTCAAATACCTGTTTGTTGCTTTGTAAGGGCATTTTAACAACTGCTCTCTTAATCCAATGAATGTGTCTAACAGAAACCTTCCTCATTCTGCCTTTATTTGTACAAACCCATCTTTGTTCTGAATCAGCCACAAATCTCTTCACAGTACGATAACAACGCTTCAGTTTTCATTAAATATCTAATGTTTTCATACCTTGTCATACGGCACTACACTATCTGATGATTTTCGTCAGCAGAGATTCTTTCTCTTTCCTATATTGCTTGAAACCTGTGGCCTGCTTAATAATGTGGAACATCCTTCTTAAGTAGATTTCCCTTTAATTGAGCTCACCAGACAAACTAATCAACCAGCTCTCTGAAATTAATTATAGTGATTCAAAGAGCCCTGACACACAATGCCATTTATACATTTAATAGCACAACAAACATTTTTTATCTTTATGACACTTTAATCCAATTTGCATAATAATTTGGAACACGGTGTATCATTTGGGGCTAGCTTTGAATCTCATTGTACATGTGTACAGTGACAAACAAACTCTAATTCTAATATTTGGCTTGATGCATCAGCAATCTCCCTCATGCATAGATACTTCATGCCCCAAATAATTAGCAAAAATGCAATACCAAGTAAAGAAAATATTCAGCTGCTCTGATTTCTAAATGTTGGAACTGGGCATATCAGTTGAGCTCCACCAACCACAAATATCAAGTTTATTAAGCCGACAAGACAACAAACATTTATGAAGTTTATCTGAAACTCTTAAAGTCAGTGCTGAGTTTTTGCTAACTAACTAAAGAAGATCTGCCATCACTTGTTTACCATCATCATTCCATTTCCTGTCAACAGTCAATAATATCAGTCGACGGTGCAACAGTCAGGTATACCCTGCAGGCTTTCCTGTTTATAGTCTCAAGGACTGTGAAGGAGTAATGACTACCTAATGACTATAACCTCAGCGCCGTTTTCCACTTAAGCAGAGAGAGACAAGACACTGTTACAGTTTAAAAATATCTGGAGGATGCCGTTTTTTTACACCAATGAATTATTCAAATAGAAAAGATGATGAAAATGTTGAAATTTAGTCAACCTCTCTACACAGATTGGCATTGAGTTACCTCTCCTTGAATGCGAGTTGTTTTCATCAAGCGAGCATCAAAGAAAGCCCCCTGAAACACGGCACGTATGGTTTTCTTTATTGCCTCATATTCCTGTGATCAGCATACAGAACAGGGAACAAAGGCTGCTAAATGAGAACACAGCGAGGGGGCCGATAATAAAGGGGCTTGGGTGTCAGCTTCCCAAACGACAGGGACTGTGACATTTAATGAAGTGGTCTGTGGACAGCAGTAGCAGGCCATTTTAAGTCTGGCAGATGGTTCGATGTATTTTTCATGCTGTGGAAAACCTGCGACTGAGGTTTGTCTGGTCGCCGTCCAGTGCTGAGGGGGGCTCTTAGTTGAATGCATTCTACACACTGCTGCAGAATCACATGATGTCTGACCTCCCTGCCATGGCAAACTGCCCAGCGAGGAAGAGGGAGGAAGGGGAGGAATGTCAGCGTATGAACGAGGTTCACCAGAAAGGCTGAAAGATGCTTGACTGACAATAAGTGCGCACGTCTGTTCAGCATACATAAAATGAATCGCCTATGAAATTTTACAGTTTTACACCGCTGACCTGGGATGAGGTTGCAATGATAAACAGGGCAGCAAAAAAGAAAAAGAAAGAGGCAAGTAGCCATCTTTACGGACTCGAACAATGTTCCAGACAAAAACAGGGGAAGAAAAAAAAAAGAAATGCCTGACTTTCCTTCCTTTGGAATGCATCCAATATATCCTGTGTGTGTTAGAGAGACGGGGTGTGTGTGTGCGAGTGTGAGAGGCATGCTGGCAGGAAGGCTTTCAGCATATAAATATCACATTACCACACAAGGAAACTCAGGCATCAGTCGGGGCTTCCAGCTCGCCTAACAAGCACGGGAGCTCCACTGTGGAGGTCAGGAGGAGAGCGCACACAAATGGAATTCCACAGGAACCAGCACTTCTTTTAACAGATAAGTGGCTATGGGTTCAGAGCTGTGTGATGTGGTCTTAGCCTGGCTCCAGTTATCTCACATGTGCTTGTGCGTTCGATCCTGCCGAGCTGCAAAACAAGAACGGATTAGAAACACGTGGTGATAAAGTATTATACCAAACAACTTACAGCCTTGTTAAAATTAAAGAACATTGCCCTAATAAAAAATGAAAATAAATAAATAAATAAAAATGCCAGCAGCGAATGAGAGGGAATTACCCAGAACGAAACAACCCATTTAAAGTATCTGACACACATACACACTCCGTTCATTGAAAAAGACATCTGATGATTCCCAGTTTAGTCTGCTGTAGAGCAACTACGTCAAACAAAACCATCTCCAGCGCCGAGAAGAACGAGGAGTAGAACACCAGATGGCCTGGCCCAAACAAAACCCCTGATCTCATCAACACTGAGTCAATCTGGGATTACACCAAGAGACAGAAGACAACGAGACAGCCAAGATCCACAGAGGTACGGCGGTGCTGTGAATGGCCTACCTGCCAAAAGGTGACAACATTAAGCACTGATTTGATTCGGGTGTTTGTGTGTGTGTATTCTCCGCACTTTGCCTGACCTTATAAGAGGATTATTTCAAAACCTTGCATGAGTGTAAAGGTTCTCTGATGATTACCAAAACAAATGACTGATAAAATCTTTCCTCAAACATTTGCGCTAAGGTCAAGGTCCAATCTTTTCATTTATAGGAACCGGTGTGTGACAATACCAATGTCATTACTAAAGTGTTATGTTTTTGTCCACTTTTTCCATGGAAAAAAAAAAGTTGACCATTTCAATTGTTGGAAAAACCAAACATTCTTCCAAACGTTTCTTCTATCTGGAAGTAAGATTAATGTTTTGGAGTGACCATGCCAGTGTCGTGAATCCATGGAGGGAGACAAAGATTAAGGTTTTGTAGAGGAGGCCTTACGACTTCAAAGTCCTGGAGCTCATAACCAAAGATAAATCAGCAAAATATCAATGGGAGCATTCAAAAAGCAAGTCAGCAATTAAAAGAGGTTTTTGACTGCTGTGATGTCAATAAAAATGTTTACACTGATTTTTGTGAAGGGTATCTATACATTTGCAGGGCATTTAAAAAAATATCTCTCTATATAGACATTTTTTGTTGTAAAGTGAAGTTTAATCATTTGACTTCTTTATTTCCATTCACTTTGTTCTCCAGATGCTCCAGTTCCACTGGCAGCTAAAATGACCCTCAGCAGTTTTAACTGCTATGCTCGACCGCTGGTACAGCTTTCTTGGGGTTAAAAGCCTCCCCTTCACTTCTGCAAACATACTTCTCGACATTGTGGCCAGACAGCTCAATTTCTTGTTTCGTCTGACCATAAGTCTTTTCTCCAGAAGTCTTTTGGCTTTTCTGTGCGAGTAGCTGGCAATTTAAGTCAAACTTGAAGGTACTAATTTTGGAGCAGGCACTTCTTTTTTTGGTCAACACCCTCTGAGTCCATAAATACGACACTCTTGCTTCACTGTGGATAGCAACACCGATTCCAGTTTATGACAGACTTAATTCTTAATTTCACGTGGGTTGATTTTTAAACATCCTGGCCATTTTCCTTTAATCTTAGCATGACGGCTGGGGTCAGATGGTTAAAACTTAAACACAATGCAATTTAGATTATTAATATGGCGCCAATTCACAACAAAAATCGTCTCAAGACACTACCAAAAAAAAAATCATTTCTATTCAATCACACATTCATTCCAATTGCTTATTGTTATTAAACCTTACAATATGCTTAATTAATTCAGCATGGTGTAATAAAATTGAATGTTCCAACAGGACATTGATTCCAAAAACATCTCATAATGGGTTTTAAAATTGATAAAACTGACTTCTGTCAAAGGCTGTACTTAGACTCTATATTTTTGAGTCAATGCAAGCATCTATATCTTTGATTTGCGTTGATAAGAAAAAAAAAAGGTGAAAGAAAGGCAAAGCGCTGATGACAAAATTCTTAAAGACACAGAGGGAAATTATTTCGAGGTGTCAGATACGGCGCTGATGCTAAATCAAATGTCCTTTAAGTTGTTTTTGATATGTACACAATTGCTGAAATTGCTGTTGTTAAGCAGCATTTTAACAACTTAACAGACGTTAACAACCTTTTGTTCACCTTGTTAACAACAGAAGGTAACATACGTAGTTACTTGATTGTCCTACAAAACGGCACTGTTTGCCTGGAAAATATATAACGACGCTGCTTTAAATATGAAGAAAACACAGATTAACAACTTGATTTGTTAAGCAAGAGACCTGGTAATAAAAACACCAAATACCACAGAAATTGTCTTGGTTGAGTTTTGCTTCAAAATATTACAAAAGTGCACTGGGGTACTCCTTTATACATGACACCAATACAAGCAAATGCAATCAAAATTAATGGAAAGCAATTTATTTCTGAAAATGTTGTTAACTGGTCCCGGTCGGCGATGACAGTGACTGAGCATTTCAAACAGCAGGACTCTCTGAGCGAAGGAGCTCAATTGAAAACAGCTTTCTCTCTAGATTATTCAAACATGTGCTTATCCTCTCACCACGCCTTAAATAATCTTCCTCCTTTTACTCATTTCTATTTGTTGTTGTCTTTAGTCAGTGGAATAAAATTAGCTTTGTTCATGCAGTGTGTGTTTTAGAGGTCAGACGTGAGTCGACACCAGCTGCTGATGGAAGCCATTCAGAACAAGTCATGTCTCAAATATGTGTGTATCTCACATTTCCTCCCAGGACAGGGGATGTGTTATGTCAGACTTCAACGCTGAGTACCTGTGGTTAATAAAATACATTCATGAGCTTATTCAACATCTGCGAATGATGCAAAACTGTTTCAACGTCATTTCATACCGAGGGTCTTTGAATAGTTACAAAAATCCCACTTGACTCTGCACAAAACAGAAAAAAAAAATCACAACTTGTGCCCTCGCAAACCTCCTCTAAAGCCCTTCATGTGATCATCAGTCTTTTCCAACAACTGCTGTCTTATTTCCAAATTTCCCCAAGCTTCCCCAAGTTGGTTTTATATAATTTAAAATAAAAAATCAAGAAGAGTATATCTCCAACCTTCTTTACTCTCATACCTTTAAAGGAAAGCCAGTGTTAATTACTTGGGAAGCCGCCTGACTGGTAATCACAGTCCACTTCTGTGTACTTTAATCTCGGTTTCTACGTAGGTTTGAAGCAAAGTTAAGCAATAAACAAAAACCCAAGAAAACCAACAAAAAGGTCCATGGTAACTCTGGAAAAGCTGCAGAGATTTCACAACTCAGCTGGGAGAATCTGATGAAAGACTTCACAAATTTGGCATTTATGGAAGAGCAGCAAGGGAATAAAGCCATTGCAAAAGAGAACCAAAAGCCAATTTGCAGTTTGCCTTGAGGATAGATGGAAAACATGAATGAATGTGGTCCAAAAGGTCAATTTTTGTAGCCTGCATGCAAAACATGTGTGGAAGAAAACTAACACGACACTACCTGAAAAGCTGTTGACCGGAGTAGAAATGCACTTTAAATCACAGCAGGGACCCTAAACATGGAGCCAGAACTACAATAGGTCAAAGCATATTCATGCTAGAATGGCCTAGTCAAACTCCAGAACTAAATCTGTGGCAATATTCCAAATTGGCTCCTTCTAGAAGTTATCCATTCTATCTTGCAAAGAAGAATAAGCGTTGCACAGGTAAGTTGGTTCATACATGCCACACTTTCCAGATTCTTAATCTGTCAAAAAGGTTTAAAAACCAAATAAAACTCCGAATCACTTTAACACACTACCTTATGTTGGTCTATTACATAAAATCCCAGTAAAATAAATTGAAACTTCCGAGTCTCATGTGACGGAATGTGAATTCAAGGGGTGTGAAAATCTTTGCAAGACACTATATATTATCCCAACCCAACCAACCCCCGCCATCCTCTGCCAGTCATGCCTCTCCACCCCGCTGCTGAGTGAGCACTGAGCAGTGAGAGAGGAGAGAGGGAGCACAGATCATAATGGCTCACAAATGATCAGTGGTAGTGGGGGATGGGGAGCTGGATGGAGTGAGAGATTATCTGGAGGACGGATCGATACAGCAGTCAGTGTCTAACTAGAGAAAGAATCGGTGCAAGTCAAGCGAACGAAATCCCTGCTCAGCCGCAGGTTTGCCTTCTATACAGTCTGCTTCTATATTATTGCAATTGCAGTGCTGATTTACGCAGCAGCGCCCCAACAGGGGAATGACTGCTATAGCACATGGATGACATTAAGCTGTGATACCATTTTTAGCATTTTGTTTTTTTAAACATATATCAATTTTTTGTGCCTCACTCATGTCTTTCCTGATCTACCCATATTCTACTTTCTCTGAATACATTTCAGACATCATTTGAGACAGATTTAGAAAAGCCTGAAGAATAATGGCTGTTTGTCCTTCACCACCCCTCTTTTAACCACCCGCAGCTGCCAGCTCAGGACAGTAAATCCTACACCTCACCCACTCACACTGCCTAGCAGCACAGATATGTGCTACTATGCACCAACACAACGCGCCTCCTTGGAACTAGAAAGGAAGCGAGATTAAAAGGCTAAATGGATAATAGATGCTACTTTTCCTACCAAGTTGAATGAAATGTGCGTTAACCTTCAGCTTAACACCGACGTTAGGCGTTTGGTGGTGTTATTTCTCTTTGGTTGACTCTTTTTTTTTTTTTTCATTTTTTACAACTGTCTTGCTTTCTCTTTTTTTTTTACGGGGGCCATTGTATGCGTGTGTGTGTGTGTGTTTGGGGAGGGGTTATTTATGGCCGCTCAGTGCAAGTGGACACATACGCACAGATGCACACACACCCTTTCACGGGATGAAAGGGCAGTCACATAGCCTGCAAACATGATTTTACAGCCCTGGGTGGAATGAGTGGTGGAGGAGAGAATGAGAACGAAGCACAAAAGGGGGGGGAAAAAAGCCCTTAAATTTACAGGTCCCAGCAGTCAGAATGCAATCGTGTAGCAGCACACATTCTGAAAGCTTTTCAGGCAGGAGACAACCGGCTGCATGCAGAAAGACGCGTGTGTGTGTGTGTGTGTGTGAAACTGGGTCTTAAAAACACATGAAAACACAAGTAGAACACGACTCAAAGAAAAGCATAGATGCTTTTTTTTTGTATTCCTTTTTTTCCTTTTCCCTCCCTTGAGTCTGTTTTGCAACAAGAGACAATTTCCATATGTGATCTGCTCCAGTCTAATATAGTAAACAAGTGTGTGCAAACATCTGCGAGAAAGCTGGTAGCTTTGCAGGACTGGAGTATATTTGTCCAACATGTTTCCCAGAAAAACGTGCCAGTACACAGGACCTTCACAAAAACACTATTAGCCGCATAATTAAAATGAATTGCATCTGATTACTTCGTTCACTGAAATGGTGGAAATAAAAACTAATTAAAAACGGTCTCCACACTATTTTTGCATCAGTATCTGTTGGTATTACAACATCATACTTTATTAGAGGCATAAAATAGAATACAGACAATTGAATTGGCTGCTAATTTGATGACGTTTCAAGAATATAATTTTGAAAGCCTTTATGTGCATGTAAAACATGAAGACTTCAGTAACTGACAATGCAGCAAAGCAGGGCAGGCATTTCTTTTTTCAGAAATGCTCGGACAGAAACAAAGAAGGACTGCACCGTAAAAACATAAATATAAACCTACACCTTCAAAAAACTTCTACATCACTAGTATTAGAAGTAGTATTGCTACTAAAGTCAATATTATTTATTCATTTATTAAAAAGGTCACATAGACCACAATTTCCAATGAAAAAAAAAAATCTGTTATGAATATTAGGAGCTCTTCTTAAATCTCTAATAAACATTCAGTATATTAATGACACATAAAACGGATGGTAAACATAGAAACATTTAAACAACAACAAAATTATTTCAGTTTCAGAGGCAAATCAGTTCAGATTAGTTTAAACTTGCCACCTGTACCATAATTTATGCTAAATAGAAATAAAAGCTTAAGGTTGCGGTTTGTAAGGTCATGAAGACAGAAAGTAGAATCACAACACATCTTTAGAGAAAGTCTACTTTAAATATATATTTTTTTCAATTCCCCAAACAAAGAGTTATTGTTGAAAATACTTAGTGTTTAACTATCAGATTTATAATGGTGCAGTGAAGAAGCTAGCGTTCAGTTCATGTGGGGCATTCTGCCTCTGGTGGGAGAAAATATGATGTGGCAAATAAAAAGCAGTGCAGTCTGACCTCTGCTGGCAGGAAATTATACTGCAGCCATCGTTTAAACATTATCACACTTTCTAGGTTAATAGATCATATATTATAATTATTATTGTTATTATTATTATGGTTGTAAATATTTTGAGTCAAATCACCTATTTAAAACCGGGTTCTTTCTGAAGCTAGTCAGAAGGTGTGAGAGACACAATTTTCCAGTCTCCGGTGTAAATATTGAACATGATGAAACATGAGAACAAAATCAACAGTTCTTAAATTTTATCATGAAATAGTGTTCAAGTGTTGTTGTGGCCTTCAAAATGAGTATAATCAGAGGATGTGATTCACCAACCTGTTGTCTAAACTGCTCCTGAGACAGGCACTCGGTCACGTTAACGCAACCCAGAAGACATCCGGTGGGATAATCTTTGGGAAAGTTTGGCTCTGCAGAGACGAAGAGAGCAGCAACATCAGTTATGGACACGTCTGAAACTATTGTTCACACCAGTTTCAACCTATTGCCAGCTGAGCATGTTGCTATAGGAAGGCTTAATAATTTGCTGTCTCACTAATAGGCACTCTCCAAAAAAATAAAATAAATAACAGTATGCTACACAGCAGTGGTCCAAAAACCCCCGGGCCGCGGACCGGTACCGGTCCGTAGACCAATGGAGCTTACCAAGCTCCGCCCACAACCGACCCACGTGACCACAAGTCTCACAAACAAAGCCTCGCGGCGCCTTGTTTCAATGTAAACATGACTCGATTAGTGCATCATTTCTACAGGATTTTCACAATATATCAGCTACTACAACGGACAGAGGAACTAACAAGTTCATGTCATCATATGGGAGGAGGTTACTGGTTTCTCAGTCACAAGCTGGTTGCAAACCTGAGGCCAGCAGGTGTCAGTCAGTTATGGTAGATCTGACCTTTGGTTTGATGACGTCAGTATGAGAAGCTACAGACTGATAGGAGGAACCAAAGAGCTCTGTAAAGGTAAAGGCAAATCTTCTGAAGCTGGGATATAATTTAATTTAATTTCACATAATTACCGCGGTAGAAGCCATTTGTTTGTTAAAATTTTATGAAATATATTTGTTCTGTTTGATGTTTGTTGTGAATGACGTAAACTCACAAACGAACGAGGTAATTAGTCCAACGTTTAGAAACTACAGCGGCTGTAATGCGCCACAGCAAAGGTAAACAAAGGTAAAATAACCCGATCACGCTAAGGTGATCAACTCAAAACCACTCGTACCTTTTTACTCTCTCGCTCTCTCTCTTTGTAGTTTAAGCACATCTGTTACCGTGGCAACCGCCTGCGCCCCGCAAGACGAGCAAAGATTAAGTTAAAAACATAACATTCAGTCCGTTACGGTATCAAGTTTCCAGGCTTGATATTTATTTCTCGATTATTAATCAGCGCTTCCCTGAACACAGCGATGGTTGATTGACTAGCTGTACTTGGAGCTAACGTGGCTAACACGAGTAACAGTTTAGTCCAAAGCCTTTTCTGCTAAAATAAAATCTTTAGTGTATGTCAGATACAGACACATTGCATATTGATCTGTTTAGCTAACGTAAGACTGTGTAGCAGACAGGCTTCAAGGTGTAGAAGTTGTATCAGTGCTGCCATTATGCTGTACTTAGCTAACGGGAAGCTAAGTGTGTTTGTGAGACGGCCACGCACGTGACCACGTAGAATGGGCATCAGCCAATGAAAAGCGGCCTGTACCGTGCCGCGCAAGAAATAATTAACCCTCCTGTTATGTTCCGGGTCAAATTGACCCATTTTAAAGTTTTTTTTTTTTTTTTAATTGTTGGAAGTATTTTTTTTGCATGAAACTTTTTCTATTTGTCTTAATAGGTGTACTCTACATATAAATTGAAAATATATTCATTTCACACATTTGTACCAACCCCTAGGTTTACTTTTTACATAGATACTGCTCGGGTCAATTTGAGCTTAACATAATAATAACCATCTGCTACAGTATTCACAAATATTTCTTTTTTAACTTTCCAGTGAAATAGTCTTTTTGAAAAACAAGTAGAACTATTGAGGTATAAAATACTTATCTACCTCAACCTTTGTCCCCAATACAGTTGTGAATGAAACATGCTTCTACTGGTGTTTAGGGGCTTTTCAACATTATTTGTTTAAAGATATACGTGTTTCTTTTGTTTGTTTTTTATTTTGCATCAGTAGCTTTTTAATGATGCTGAACACAAACAAATTCTATTAGTAATTATGATCAACTCAGTGTTTGTTGACTTATTTCTGTTGTAAGTCAGTCCTACCTTTCTTGTAGATGTGGCGGTACATTTGTTCCACCTCAGTGATCTCCTGAGCTGTGGGTTTTTTGGCTGCTGCAGCTATCCAAAGGCGACCTCTGTGTGACGTGTACCAGGTGCGACCTTCTACCCTACATTCACACAAGATGCAAAATCTTTAACAATGAATGTATTCATTTTTTTCTAAAAGGTACTGAATAAAAGGCTTTGGCTATTTTGAAAGATGTATATCTGGCATTCTGTCCTTGGTTACCTCTTAATGCCTTTGACCAGCAGTGAGGCCCACGGCTGATGCATACTCAGACACCAGCCTCCGTCAGAAATCTCCCGCAGCTCTTTGTCTTGGAGTCTCAACCTGTGGCGGTCCTCTCCTCCTTTTTCCTCCGTCAAATTTTTCCTCTGCTCCATGGGTTGCTTTTGGCGTTCCCTGCCTCCAATGTCCACCCACTAGTTTTTTTTTAAAAAAGTGCCAAAATGTATTGCAAATCCTTCTTATAGCTTAAGAAGAATTTTTCGTGTAAGAGATCCAATGATAAATTGGCTGATTTTCAGTTTTATGGTGCCTGATTGATGATCAGCCAAGTGGAAACTTGGAAATCCCTTTCCTGCTCACTAAATTAGCCACGCTAAGAGCTATCTGAGGTAGCAACTCCTCTTTTTGATGCATCACCAAGGTGTTTAAAAAGCAATATATGGGAAACATACAGTACAGCGTCTGCTGTTATGGCATTGAAACAGTTTAGCTGTAGCTTCCCAATGACTTTCTGATCACTTTTTTTTATCTTCTAAGACATTTAAAATGCTTACAGCATCTCTGACAGATTCTGAATGGATTGTACTCAAATAAATAACCAATATTTATTGCACCTCAAGCAGCTTTACACGATATGCATCTTATTGAGCACACTGACCCAAATAACAATAAGAGTGATACACTGTGCAATCATAATCATCACTGCTTACCTGAACAAGTTATGTTTCAGGTCATTTTCTAAAAATATAAAGAAACAACATAACTGCCTTTATCTAGTTACTTTGTCCTTTTAATGCGACTTACTTCTGGTGCAGACTGCATAATGTTTGGGTTGACCAGCTCTCTGAGATTTTGCTTTCCACTTCTTCTTTCAGAATATCCAAGAGTCCCTGGTGTTGACCCACTGTTCATATTTTTGAGGGTCTCATCCAGCCTAAACAACAACCCCAACAATGTTAAATCTTTCTGTTGTTTGGGTTTCAAGCCAATGGAAAACACATAAAAGCCCAGTCTTACTTGCTGTAATACTCGTTCATATCGTTCCCCTCATCGATGACTCGTCTGCCAGCGAAATCTAGAGTGATCTTCCTGTCCTTACGAGAGGCGTGGCGAAGTTCTCGCAAGTCTTCTTCCATTTTCCTCATCTTCTCTCTCTCATTGGGCGAAAGCCACTGATTGGACTCGGCGGCAAAGTAATCCGACTCATCATCCAGCACCTGAGTCCTCCTGACGCTGCAGTTGAACGGGGCAGTGAATTAAAACAGGTAGGTTTTGTCCAGGTGGCATGTATTTACAGCAGTAAACCTGCTCATTTCTGAGCAGCAGTGCGTTTTAAGATACCTGTTCCTGTCAAATTCCAGCAGTTTGTCTTTGTGCTGAACTGCTTTCTCCAGCCCGACTTTCAGTGTGGCTTCCTGATGTGGAAGAAGCTCCCTTTCTCCGGCATCTGGCAACGACATATAAAAAAAGACAATCTGCAGATGACAGGACTTAGAAACTTCATATTTCTTGAGCTCGGTCTGAGAAGCTTGGGCTCTGACCTCCCATAAGCTTCTTTCTGAGTTTTTGACTTTTGTTGGAGTCTCGCTGTAGAATCTCCTGCTCCTCTTTAGTGCAGACCTGAAATAAAGATGAAAAAAAAAGAAGAAATTGTTAACAAAAACTAAAAGCTAGGAACGTTACTGGGCTAAGTTTGCTCACCAGGCTTCCACAGAAGAGGCAGGGTCCCGAGCCCTCCTGGTCACACACAATTCGCCCACAGCTCAGGCAGTTGTTGATGAGCGCATGCTTCTGGGCGAGGCACTCGCAGGCGTGCCGACCCGGAAGCAGAACAGCCAGCTTGTCCTGACCCTCTTTAGCGTAGAGATTGACGAACTTGGTTTTCTTCTTAGTTGAAGAAGTGCTGCTGTTTTCCTGGGCCTGGAAAGACATTGATCAGTCAACTGATAGCTAACTGTTTACCAGTTTTCTTAATAAACTGAAGTAACTAAAGCATAAAAATAAAGTGTATAAGAAAACTGAGACGTGTGCTCACCCTCATCAGATCCATGGGGGTTTTCACTGGCTCTGGTTCAGGCTCTGTTTGGCTCCCAGCCACCACTTCCTGTTTGTTACGTCCTTTACGTTTGGACTTCTTCTGCATATCTTTGGTGGAGTCTTGCATATCTGTAAAAACAAGAACATACATTTAAGAAACAAAAGATGTTAATGTTACAGGTTAGCTTTCATAGCTTCTTTCGCTCTTTTTAATGAAACTGCAGGTTATCAGAGTAGACATTTTTTTGAGAAATACGTTAACTGCATACTTATTGTCCTACCTGTTGGCGAAGCGGACTCTTTGAGAAGGAAAAGACCGGCTGTATCCGCACCCTGTCTTTGACTCTTCTTCCATCTGAATAGGAGTTCATCTATAAACTGGCCTTTTTTTCCATCAGTCCCCTGAAGAAGATCTCCCACGTATTCCTCGATCTCCTCAGGTTTTTCAATGGAGAGTATGTACCTGGAGAGTTCACAGAGATTTTTTTTTAAAGTTGATAATCTTCTCACAATTTCTCATTAAAAGTTATGCTTCCTTTTTTTTCTAGAAAGTTCTGAACGATTCATGAAGCAAGAGAGATAATTTATACTGTATGTTATTATAGATATGCAAGGCAGAAGGGTATTTTTTATGTACTTGGTTCTCTTAATCTTACAACCTGATTATCAAAAGAAGTTAAGAAATGTAGCTATTTCAAACTGTATCACATTTTATTTTTGAAGTAGGAAAGCCTAAACACTAATGACAACAATACAGCTAGAGGGTACAGGATTGTCATCAGCTTAGTGATGACAGTCAGTAAATGTTCATAGAGATATGAACATTCAAGACAGATTTAACAAAAGCCGAACTTTCAGAAATGAGGAGCTAACTGTTAGCTGGATGATAGCTAATAAACGTATTAGACGGCTGTTACATTAATGAAAAAAACATTAAATGGTTCGACAAAACGTCTACTCAAGTAATTTCATTTTACATAGAATCTATTTTAATTAACAGGCCATGTCAGTAGAGCACCATCATTCAATTAGCTAGCTTTCAGCTTGTGATAGACCGTCTAAAAGGAAATATTTAACACTTACTGGACAATGTCTTCACATGCCTCCAGGCCAAATTTATGATGTAATTGGTCCACGCACCACTGCAACAAGGCTTCAGACATTTCACCAATAACGCAGCTAAAGCGAGCTAAGAAACGCCAAGAAACCAAAGCTAACGTTTATTTCGTGAACAAGTTTCCAGTCGGAACGATATCGATGGCGTACACAGTGTCGCTCGCAACTGAGCCGACTCAATCTGACAACTTTGTTGAACATTAAAACGTGTGACCATCAAGTACTTTGGATTTTTGTCTTTTCTCTTTTATACTCCTTCACAGTAACCCCATTTGAATCTAAAATCATATAGGCATATATACGATACATAAAATGGGACTATTACATGTTTTTTTTTTTACAATAAATAAACACTAAATAAAATGAAAATGTACACGAAATGTTTGCCCAAATTATAAAATGTTTTTTTAACGAATGCTTAGTAAAATGGAAAAAAAAAGGGGGGGCGGGGGGGGGAATAAATGTGTACCAGGGAAAAGCTTTCAGTGACGACAATAATTACGGCCAAATTACTCGGATCTCGGAAGCAGTCCCAATTCCCATGAAAACTTTCCCGAGTTTTTACCTAAATATTGCCTTCCAGTTTGTTGGGTCACATGTGGAACATTTAGCAATCTGAAACTTTTAATAAATTATAACCTAAGAGCATATTTTTCCTTTAATAATGATCCACAAACTACAGATTATTTAAAAAAAAAAAAGTTTGTATTTGTTATGTACAGCCACAAGATGGCAGGTTTGTTTCGCCAGCTATTTTTTTTCTAGTGCCAAGGGTATATAAACATTTTCTTTTAAGTATTTTAGATTTTGCCCTGACATAGCAATATACAGCACCTTTTCACAGCCTTTGAAACAATTTACATTATAACCAGAAATTCTCATCAATCTGAAAAATGTAATTATTTTCTTACTCAGCTAATTCAGATGTTCCTAATCCATTGCGACAACACCAAATTAGTAGACTGCTTGTATTATTCCTTAATCTCAGTACAATTAAAGCTGTTCTGTGAAGGTCTCAAAGGCTTGTTAGACAATAATAAATAATAAACAGCATCATGGTAGACAGGCGATGGATAAAAGAGTGTATGATCTCTCATCTCAAAATGCAACGACTGTCTATCAAAACTGGTAACTTTTAGTGCACATCTGAACTACTACTGAAATAACCTTCTGCTTTAATGAAGGCATTGAGGGAGCGAAATTAGTTTCGGTATATCGCTCTTAATAGATCTCACTACACTGAAGCCTTGTTAAAAACTACAAACAGAAAAAAGAAAATCTCACTTTCTTAGTTTTCCTTTTTCAGTATGCAAAAGCTCAAATTCATGGATTAATTTGGAGTGGAATATGGAGTGTAAATCCGTGTTATTTTTAAGGGTACAGTACCAATAAAGGACTCCAGTTTCAAGAAAAGAAAAAAAATCACATTTATTATTAAATTGTTCAGTGAACATAAGCAAACACTTAAATGTAATAATAAAAACAAAGGCCATCATTTTTTAATCAATAAAGTCCTAGAAGAAAATTCTGGTAAACCAACAATTAAAAATAGACTATAGCAAGGAGCTTATGTATATAGAAAGGCAAACAACATTGCAATTTTTTTCTTCAGTTTTGAATATTTACATGATGCAAGATACTGTAGCGTTTTTAGGTACCATATATGCAATATGATTAACAGTTGTGTTAAAACTGACAGCAGTTTGATTTAAAAGTGAGTAAATTTCACCATTCTTATAATAGCTATTATAAAGCATTGCAAACACTATTAACATTCTGCTTTAAATCAACGTATTAAGAAAAGCATCAAATTTATTCTCAGTCTATGGAAAGTAAAGGTAAGGAACATTACGTCGTTCAACAAAATAGCAGAGCCTGCATTGCCATTTAATAACTGGAGTAGTACTCATTTTCACTATGTAACGCACTGAAAATGGTTGAAAATTAAGTTTTCCTGTGAATTAATGAGCTAATACTGAGCTGGATGTCTGCTGTTTTTGAAAACTGCTTCACATCAGCTTTTAATGAACAACCAACATCTGGGACCAGTGAACAGCTATTTCAACTCAGGACGATAGGACTCTGTTCCACAATCTTACATATCTGAGTTTAACCACTGAAACAGCATGTATGATGTCACCCTACATGATTTTTGTTGAATTAAGGTGCAGGCATTATGTTGGTTGTTACATAACATTATGTTGTTGGTTTGGGACCATGAAGCGGCTGGTTTTACTGGTGTGTTTGGGGTCACTATGTTGTCGAAACACCAATCTCAAGGGCACTTCCTCCTTGGTAGAAGACAACAAAGCCTCTTCTAGCACATTTATGAATTGATCCATGATATGCAGTGATGTGTGATAAATGGCCAAGACACCACAGTAAGAAAACATCCCCATAGCTTGATACCCAACCCACAATTCCTCACAACTGGTCTGACAAGCTTTCCAGACTCAGATGGAACGATGTTGGTTTTATCGGTTCTAAAAAAAATTGGCGGCATTTTTCTTTCAACGTGTATTTCTGGCTAACTAAGGATGAAGTCACCAGAAGTTGTTCATGATGGTTTTAGTCCATTCCTCATTCAAGAAGTTGATTGGAGAGGGGATATCATATAATGAAGCACAGAAAACAATAAAATGATCTTAAAATGGAAGCCAAAATCAAAAAGACACTGAAGAGAACGGAAAACTATTGTGCTAATGGACCACTGAGTAGACAAGGTAGCTAAGATTCAGCAAAATGTTCAGCTTCATGTTGGCTAAATAAGGTCTACCGTTAATTATGACAACTGCAATAATCAGAAAACACCAATGTGAAGACTAGATGCTTGTGAGAAGCTTTGACAAACCTTGGGGGGAAAACATCCTGGGCTGAAGATGTTGACCACCTGTCACAAGGACACCGATGTCCCCAGGGACCCACTGACTTACATTTAAGTATTTTTGGGGTGACAGTGAAGGGCTTTTAAATAATATAACATATGAGGTAATCCAAATGTTTCAAACCCGAATGGCGTCACTGTTTGAATGCAACCCCCACCTCTTAATCCAATTGCTGTTAGTTTACACATAATCAACAGCTTGCAGGTGATGAGTGCTGCAGGTTTTCTATTACTCTTCTACACCTTCTAATGCCATGTACAGTAGATATCAATATTTCTGGTCTGTAATGTTGGACTCCTATTATATTTTAGCAAAACTGTACATTACAATGAAGAAGTCACACAGCGAACCAAAGCTACATTATTCACAAATTACATTGATGATAGCAATTGGATTTGTAGTCAGACAGTACAAAGCCATAGCATTTATTTTCTTCAAAGTGTGGGGTGGAGTCACATTATAATGCAATGGATTTGTTTCCTTATTTTCACACTGCAGACTGAGTTTTAATTTTACTTAGTTTTGACAAACCGTGAGCATTTTATCATAATACACATTTGTAAACAGAAGAAATGGCTGTATCCAGATTACTGCCCTGTGAATTTATACATCATTTCATTAGCAGTGTGCCAGATTTTTATTTATTTATTTATTTAAAATTTTATTTCAATCTCCTCATGTAAAAAAGTCTTTGGAAATGGCTTCTACAAAATTGGGTGCCGACATGAGGATCCCAATGGTGCAGAGGATGGTGAAGAGAGAGAAAGCCATGAGGCAAAGCCTGTCGATGACAGACGCGGCAAACTTCCACTCATTGCACACGGTCTCGTCCTCGTCTTGGTCACGAAACCTTTTGGCGATGTACCGCACCTCGTCCAGGATCTTGGCCAGCTCCAGCTCCATGTATCCCATGTTGGGGCTCTGACTCGACGGTAGGAGCAACTCGTCCTCGCCGGCTCGTCCGATCAGCCGCCCGCAGAGGACCCCGGAATCGGGAGAGGTGGCGGCCGTGGAGCAGTGGATGCTCTCCAGGCCGCGGACGCCGACGTAGAGCATGTGGCCGTTGGTAGACTGGGAGACGGAGCTGCTGGCGTTGAGGTCCATGCTGGTCAGGCTGCTCCGTCGGGTCTTGTTGTGGCAGGCTGAGCGCACTCTGTCTTCGCCGGGGCGCTTCATGCGCAGAAACCAGGCGCACCAGTTCAACAGGATCACACGGGTCTACCAGATCACAGAATAACGGAGACAAACATTATTTCCTTACGCGTTGTATGCAATAGCTCTGTTGAGTCTACATAATTTGTGTTTTCATTGACGACAGTGATGACAATCTCGGAGCCTGAGTCGTCCTCAGTTAGTGCCCGGATTGTGTGCAATGATATATAATTATTATTTTTTTGTCAACAGCTGAAATTAAAAGAGCTTAGTTATAATGTAAATGTAGTCATTGTAAAATAAATGCCACACAGATTGTAAGCAACAATAAAAATCGCAAGACTCACCCATTTTGGCATCTTTCCTCCATCAGGATCATGGTGGTGATATTGCAGGACCAAAACAGTTGCAATTACAGACAGACCAACAATGACCATGGTGGTGGCAAAGTATTCAGCTGAGGAAAGAAGAAGTGAAGACCCAGAAAGTTGCGTTAGAAGTCAGCTGAGATAACAATCACAAGGGGGAAAAAAAGCATAAAATGAGACTGCTTTGTGGGGAAATTAAATTTTAACAATTAAGAACCACACAATAATAATGCACAAAATTTTTCAGATTGCTGTGCATTAAAAATGTAAAATAAATGTTCTCGTTTCACATCAAAGTTGAGAGCTTCTTCGGGTTGGCCTCTTACATTTTCAATTAAAAACAACGTTTTGTGGCAGAAATGTGACAAACTGTCGAAAAGTTCAAAACCCCTTTTGCAGGTTAGATTGGTCTGGAGTTTCCAGAGTCTCACAAAAAACGAAAGAGAAAAGCTTTCTCTGTGTATTGCAGAAACATCACCTAGGATGACTCATCTCTGAATTAAAGGAATGACCAAATCCTGGATGGCTGCTCAAATTGGCCACACTGTGATTTCAGAGAAACACATTTAACAAAAATCATAAAAAAAAAGATGACAGGGGTTTTCACCCGGGCCTTTTCATTGATTGTGGTTGACAACCGTAGCAGCTGCTTTCAACTTCAGCCGGACTTACCTATTAAAGGCACAGAGTCTGATGTGGCAGGCATAATCTCTGCAACTAGCAGCATAAAGACAGTCAGGGAGAGCAGAACTGTAATGCCTGGGAAGGAAAAGCAAATCTCAGTGCAAATGTGACCAAACGGCTCTTGCAATGATGAAGGTGTCACAACCTTTTGAATTAGTTTTAAGAAGAACTAAGACCTTGGAGTTGAAAGCCTCATTTTGACTCCTCATGACATTCTGTTAATTGTGCCAAATAGCTACATTTATGTCATGTCTAACTATAGAACACGTCTCCAGAAGGTGTTTGATCTGTCCATGTGAAAAGCAGCAAATTTCACATGGAAATTTCAATGTTCAAAGCTGAAACTTTAAACACTGAGC
The DNA here is from genome assembly GCF_001444195.1 of Xiphophorus couchianus. Classification (NCBI taxonomy): domain Eukaryota; kingdom Metazoa; phylum Chordata; class Actinopteri; order Cyprinodontiformes; family Poeciliidae; genus Xiphophorus; species Xiphophorus couchianus. The sequence continues at coordinate 26,112,331 of NC_040231.1, read as the reverse complement.
TTGGAACAGAGACAACTTCTCTTTTCATCAGCACCCTTTTAACCAGTGGTGGTGAGAAACTGGCTTCACTGTGAGCAGAAGGATTGATAGTCCAGCAATCTGACAGATTTGAGCCTTGATGCTTCTCTTGGTGCTGTTCCTAAAAATCCAAACCAATTCCATTTCATTTGAGGTTGACAGCTTGGATCAGATTGTTTAAAACCTCACAAATTTTGAGTTTCAAAGTGGTAATAATTGTTAAAGGCTGAACTAAGGCAACTTTTGAATGGATTAACCAGGCTAAGATTAAGCTTTTGGAAAGATAAAACCCTCTGGGCAAATAAAGAATATACTTAAAAACCTGAGTTGGTGTGAACCAAGTCAAAATATCTGTAACAATAACTTCAAGAAGATTGTCAAAGGTGTCAAATACACAAGCATGAATAATTTGAGTCTGTATTCTGACCTTGTGTATGGGAAACAAAAAATATATAATGCAAACCATTGCAGCATATCATGCAAACCATTCCTCAAATCTGGAACAAACTTCCAAAAAAGAAAAAACACAAAACAGCTGAAACACTGAATTCCTTTAAATCAAGACTAAAAATTCACCTGTTTAGATTTGCTTTTGTTCCATAATAAATGTAAATTTTACCAACATATTTGTGCATTGATGATTTTAACGATGGCACTTTGCAAAAATTTAATATCTGTTATTAGCTTTCAGAGCTGTTGACTGTATGATGTTTTTATGATTTTTATGTTTTCACAATGTAAACAACTGCTAATGGATAATGAGAATGGGACTGGTTTCTGATTCAAAGTTTTTGACTCAGTATTGAACAGATAAAAGTTTCTGATAAGTTATAGTGAACAGCTACTGGGAGTTTTCGCCGAATAGACTGGGGGAGATAAGGAGCAAATGGAGCGGCTCGCCCCGGGGACGATTCATGCAGGAACCATCAGTAGCTATATGGGGTCGTTCACATGGCTGAGTAACTGCAGCCATCACTCAAAAGTGTTCAAAATGTCAGAATAAAAATGCCATTGAGTCGGCAGGTTGACGTGTTGACGAGCAGACGTGTCAGGACGTAAGCAGGCAGTTTAAACATAAGCTTTAGCTCCTCAGAGATCCATTTTTTGAGATGCGAAGCTTTCCAATGTGATCCGCATAATAGTCTATCATCAACTTCAAACGGGCGAGTCTCATTTCATATTTCCTCCAGCAATCAACACATCAGAGGGAATGTATATGAGGGGGAAAAACACACACAGGTTCGCACATCTGGCTCGGCAGCACGGTTAATGATGGAAACCAGCTGCAGGATATTTGAGGAAGCCGCATAAATCAACACCCTTCTCTCCCGCAGACAGCGCAGACTGTACAACAAAATCACTATTCAACCACAAAACCTGCCTTCATGCAGCCTTAATCACTTATTCATAATGCTCTGAGTTCAATTGTGACAACCGAGATGAGATTGCTCTGTTTTCCTGATCAGACAATTAAGTCAGCCAGCCAGCGTTGATTATCTGCTCAGCTCACAAGGCTACAAAGGAAGTGAGTGAATAACAAACCAGTGGTTCAGCCTGAATGGGTGATTACCCAGAAGACAAGTGGAAAGGGATATTAAGATGTTTTCGATGGAGAAAAGAAAAATAAAAAGGCTCGGCTGTGAAGTCTGAAGAGCTCTGGTCATAAATGACTAAATTATTTGACTATTTTTAACCAAGAGGTTAGTAGCATGCACATGCCAAAGTAATAATCAGCCTGGCAGGAGGCCAGGATAGAGCGGCGCCTGACAGGAGAGGAAGTAATAGAAAAACTCAAAAGAAGGGAAAGGAGCAACACTGAGGTCTGGTAGGAGTAAAATGGATAAGACATAAAAATAATAGTGATAAAAAAAAGCAACCTTGCAGGTCTGACAGGCTTAGAAAGTCCAAACATAATTATATTTATAAGATGGATGTTTCTGAACTACATCTCAGTGCACATTTTTAAAAAAATGAGAGAAACTGTCAGAACTTTCAAAAATGTGTCTTACTGTCGTACTTTATTAGAAAACAAACTTACCAATCAAGAAATGTTGTTCAAAGTCTTATTTTATCATGTAAGGCTTTAATGCCGCCATACAAATTCACTTGTTCATTGCTTGTCTTCTACTTGCTCTTTATGTTGATTTTACACTGTACCACTTTTGGCTTGGCTCAAAATTCAGTGAAACTTGTTTTTCTCACCGTGTTTGAGAGAAATTTGTTTAAATAGGATAAATTCAAGGAAACAATTGGATCGTACGGATGGAAACATGCATGCTGCAGACTAAGTGTTAGTGCTAGTAGTGGTGTGTCTTTGGAAGAAGACGGATGGGGCTGAAGTTTGGGGTTTAGTGGGGTATTAGTTTGTTTGAGTTGGGAAGGCCCAATAATGAGAGAAGTGGGGAAAAAGCAGAAAGAAATATATCATCTATCAAGCAGATACCTTCAATGAAGTTGATCTAACCAACAACCAGTTTGCTTGGCGAAGCTTCAGTCTTAGTTCACACTTTATCCTAAAATAATTCATATTAGACCAGGTCTATAGTTACAGTGGGTAAACATTTCTGTAACAAAGTGATAACATTGTCAACAAAGTGATGACAATGTTATCAGATACGCATGTAGACATATATTGTCTACAATTATGTGGACAAGCATAATTCAGTGAACAAGTTACCAATTATGAACACTAGAAGAAACACACAAATGCACAGGACTTTCATTAACAAATGAACATTTACTTGTTTCCCCAAACTCTTTAAATCTGACCCACACCGATTGGACACAACATTACGACTTACTGGCGTAAAAGTTCGTTTCCTATTTGATACCAAAACAGGCCGGAGTCAATGAGGCATGCTTTATGGCGGAGCGCTCTATGCTCCATGAAGAGTCCTCTGCTATCGGAGAACAGTGTGTCCACCCTGATGGACCAGCGGCTGTCCTACATGCAGACTGTGAAACATTTGGCATTGCTAAAGCCTTCATTCATAAACAGCATTAAATTCTTCTCCAGTTTAAGATACGGTAAGACCTGCAGCCAAAAGGAGGAAAAAAAGTAAGGATCTGAGCTAGTTTCTGAGGGCCGACTTGTGATGTCTAGATGGCTGTCTTTGGTGGTCAGTATATATAGAAACTGGTTCCTGGATGAAACTCTGAAAAAACAATGAAACCGCAAAAAAATAAAATAAAATATCTTCCTTACTAACAAGCACCATGACGAAGAGGTAATGAGTGTTATTCTCTTCGCCTGTCAGTAGTCATAATAAAAACATTGGTTGGCATGTCTTGTTCAGTGAGGCAGTAAATGAACAATGCAACAACGTGTAGAAGTAGTCCAATTAAAGGCAGAGGATGACATGCACTCTGTTGACAGCGGTGTATATTTATGCCCAAAATATATCTCTGAAGCATCCGATATTGAAGTGACTGGCCATGCAGACGTCGATACATCTGGTTACAAAACCGTCAGATAGAAAACCTGTACACCCATTAACGCTGAACACAAACTTAACCCCAAGAAACGCAACTTCAACTTGACTTAAAGAACTGACAGAAGAAAGAAAAACTTGTATCCACGGCTCTCTTCTGACAACCCGTCAACTACTGACTGTTTTCTCTGAATGATGTAGATGAAAAGTGACTCAGGATGCAGCAAAGTCAAATAAGACACAGATTGAACCCAAAATTTTTTACAGGTCTGCAGTAAAACAGCACTGACCCATAACACCAGAACAGAAGAGGAGCATTTGTTTTGCTTTCTCAGTCACTTCATTTCAGTGTCCTGTCACTCATCTTTTGATGACACGAAGATGAATACGAAACAAAATTGAAGCTTTTGTATTTTCTGCAGTTTCACACTGTCATATTAAGCAGAGAAGTGGTGTTACCTTGAGTTGTGCAATGAATAAGGTTTTCTAAGTGCTTTCTTCTCCTAAAAACATCTTCAATATTTAGTTTAGTAGGTTATAAAGTTGCAGAAGATTGCAAGATTTAGTCAGGCTTAGCGTTTTCAGACAACTCTGCATAATTAATGAAAGCCAGCCAAACCCAAACTTGAAAGGCATTCGATAATTATTCTAAAAATTCAGCTCTGCACTTTCTTACAGTACGCGTTCAACATTTTAATGTTCCTCTGAAAAACGACAACCTGCAAAGGTTTCTAAATGTGCAAAGCTGCACTATTTTGCTCGTATGTCTGTGCGAGCGTGTGCGGCGGTTCCCCAAACCCAGTGAGATCTTTTCCCCAGAGTCGGCCGGCAGGAGGAAGACGAGGAGAGCGAGGGTGGAGATCAGGACGCATGGGATGAGCAGGTTGAGGCCGTAGTACAGCGTCCGTCTTCTCATCACCACCGTGAAGGTGATGTCAGGGTAGGGCTCATCGCAGCATTCGTAAAAACGCTCGTTCCTTCGACCTGGCACCTCTGCCAAGCAAGAAAAAACAAATGAACAAACAGACAGACAAAAAAATAATAATCTGTCAAAGCAGCAGTGTGATGAAAAGCAAAACCCAGAGTAATGACAAAAAGGCCACCCTTTTACCAACAAGATCCCACTCTCCATTGGCGATGTAGCCAGTGATGTCTGCCTCCACCATCTTCAGATCCAGGGACCAGCCTCCATACGTCCAGGAGCCAAACTTCAGATCACACCTCTGGACGTCAAAGGGGAACCAACGGACATCGATGTAGCAGGTGCTCTTGAAGATGCCTGTTTATGGTGACGGACACAGAACACCTCTTTGATCTTGCATGAATATATGTACATTAAACACTTTAACTTGATATTCTCTGCAGCTAAAGTTGTGAGTCAGGAAACAGGCAGGGAGAAAAGGAGAGAAGACGTGCAGCAAGGATCCCAAGGCTAGGCATCAAACCCCAGATGGCTGCGTCGAAGACTAATAGCCTCTGCACAGAAAGCGCCCGCTCTGCCGCTTCAGAACGTGTGTCGTCCCTCAACACCTTTTCCTCCTTTATCATGATGTGTAACTTTTACATTTCAACTAGCAAACGAGAAAATCTGTTTGAGGGGAACTAAATTTCAAACAGAACAACATCTGCAACAACCTGGTTGTTTAAGTGGGGACATTTGTTTTTATTTCAATGTTTATTCTTCCTTTTACACCAAGGACAGTGATCTGATGAGCCTAAGATAAAATTCCAGGATTCTCCCAGTACTTGCTTGCATGAACAAGAAAATACGGGATTTTGTGATTTTTCTTTTTTTTTTGGCAGTCAAAGTCACTGATTTTGTTGTGCTAGTTCAGAAATATACAGGTAATTTTCCTCTCTTATTTTTTTTTAAAGTTTCTTCTTCTGAACTTTTTTTTTTCATTTGACATGGGTGTGTAAACTTTTGACAGTCAGTATTTCTTCCCACTCCCTGGCCTGACAAAACACAATAAGGCAACTCAAAAAACAAAAAAACAAAGCAAAACAAAACAAAACAAAAAAACACATGATGATACAACAAAAAAATGCCAAACCAACAGGAGAGGCAGCAGAGAGTTTTTATTCCGGGAAGACATTGAGTCAGTTTCATCCATCCAGTGAAGAGCCAAAAAATTCAAATGACAACAGGATAAAAGAGAAGACTAATTCTTCGAGACAGCCACAGCAATTCCCATCCATATTTAAGAAAGATGAGATGCTGGCAGTAAACAAGATCTCTTCTCTCGCCCACTGCAATGAAAACGAAAGAGATGGAAAGGAGATGAAAAGTGATGGGTGGCAAACAAACATAACGGCTCTTATTCACTGCCATAAAACCCTCAGTAGTAAAAATAAATGTCAGGAAACTTCAATGATTAATCTGCAGGCTGCGGGTCAGATTTGCATACATTTGACTCATTTGTTACAGCCGTGTGAAGCGTATCATTATTTTGTGCCAGTTTTAAAAGAGGCTCAATTCGGAGTAAAGATGAGAGGTAATTTGTTTTTGCCAGATGCAATCAATTCGGACTAGGTTCAGTGATGGAGCTATTTACGTTGGTATTGATTAAGATGCCGCCGCAGAGCAGGCCAAGGCTTTTTGCATTGTAAGGGATAAAGTGGGAAGAGGAGCCTGCCAAAGGGGGAGCAGTAATTACTGGCTGTGTCAGTGAGGCCTTCAGTTTCAGTAAGTTCCCTTATGTAAATCAGTGTTTGGGCATGCATGTGTTATATATGGTTTTAGAGAAACTTGTATCTTTAACCAGTCTATAAGATGTTGATTGGGAAAAGAGTTTCGTCACGCAGAGTATAGTGCCAACACTTCCTGTACTGCTCAATCAATGTGTTAAGGCTCTTAGAAGTTATATTACATCATGCAAAACTACACAGAATTAAAAGGCACATATTAAAACTTTGCGACTTAGTTCAATTTGTTATTTTATGTGTGACTCAAAATGTCACGAGGTGCAGTCAACTCGTTCTTCTGATTGTCTCCTGTTGAGCAAATTAAAAGAAATACAATTATTGTGGCAGAGAAGAGGGAAATAAAACCATTATCAGAAATAAACCTTCTATAAGCAAGTCATCATTTAAGTAGCACAGCTACTTGTGATGGGAAATTAGAAAAGTGAGAGTTTTAAACTTACATGAGCCATTTCTGCAAAAATTTTGGGAATAATTTATGAGTTGTTTGAAGATACGTTTGTGACATTTGGTAACCATTAGGCAGCTAATTACACTGGTGAGTGAACATATAAGGGAATTACTCAGAAGAATTACTTAGTTTGAGGAGCTTTATCAGCAAATTTTAGCCAACATGATAATGATTTGCCAAGCGAAGACCGAGATGCTGCCAGAGTTTAAAAATTTCTTTTAAATATTCATGTTGAAATATCTGAAATGTATTTATTAGCCATGTTAGTTGGCAAGACTACTTCTCTTATTTTCTTCCGTCTTTGCTTTTGATTGTCTATTCGAAATAAATGAATAAATAAATAATACATTAGTCAGATCATTAGAGCCACATTTACCAAATTAACACTCCTTTCCTAATAAATGACAGTTTTTCTCGTCTATAAAAAGTTGAAGTTCCACTTGAAGCTCAGACGATATAATTATACAACAGATGTCTCAAATTATCAGGCAGTCTGCTTCTATTCCAGAGCTGCCGTAACTTATTTCCAAACTAACTAATCCAATGCATTTAAGCTTTGCATAAGTATATAACTACAAGAATTTGCTTTTTTTTTAAAGGCCAGAACATTCATACATACTTGTGCATTTTAAACTTTAATCTTTAAAAATGCAAAGAAAAAGTGGTAGAGAAAAAACTGTAATTATTAAAGCTGCTGTTTTGTTTTTTCCCCTCACACTTTGGTTAGTTTTTGTTATATAAATGATGACAACAGAGGTCAGTCTGATATTTAATTGAACTTTGAACTCATTGAGGCTTATTGCAAACTTGTGAGACCAAAGTGAACTTGAACTGAAAAGACAGGTAGAAAAATTATAATTCTCCTAGGTGGATTAACTTATAGCTGTTTAGGCCAAATTCTGTAGAGATAGTTTAAGTAAACGTTTACCTTTATACCCTTTCTATTGTAAATAATGTAATGGAACTGACATAACTTTCAAAACCAGCGTAATTTTGTGAGCTGGATTCATCTTGGTTGACTACATCACAGTAAAACATTTAAATATATTCTTGCATTCTGCGACGTAAGAACTGTAAAAAAACATGTACTTTCCAGAGATGACTGAATCAAGTGGCAACTTTTCTCTCTGAACTACAGATTTGATGCCTTGTAAAGGGACGATTTTTTATTTATTTTCTTTTATCTTGAAGCGACACCAGTTAACTGAAGCAGAAAACAAAACTTAATGATCAAAACTGTGTGGATCACACTACATATTTGATGGGCCGCTTTAAAATGCATCCAACGATTCTGAGGCAGCAGAAGTTCGGTTTGACCCAGTTTGTTCAGCAGTTTCCTGTAACAGGATCCAAACTTCTTCTTTTTCTTTTTTTTAAACTTTTTTCTCTCAAACTGGAGCAATATTTTATTCTTCCTCCTCCAAGTCATCATCTCCCAGTCCTTGTGTACATTTATTCCGTCATAAGGCATGCAAAATATTTTTATAGTTGGCATTTCTTATAGGCGGTCAGCAGGTTTATTGCATGGAGTAATTTAAGATCAGATGTGGGCAATTGTTTGCTTAAAACGACAGGCTTGTAGAGAAAAGATGTCATACAGATTGCATCATATTTTGCTTTTAACACCACATAAATCAGCTAGTAATAACACTATGACCGGCTTATCTGAAACCAGAGTGCACGATAGCACCTTATTTCACAGTCAAGCTGTGCATCAGAAGCAGAATATAATGTTTAGTTATGGGTAAGTATAGCAAACTTATTTCAGATTAATAATTTCGCAATGATACATGAAAAAACCAAAGTAATAATGTCAAACTTCCGCTGGTGGTTAAGGTCTGACAACGAGCTGAGATTAAAATTCTCACCTGGAGGAAGATACGAACAAGCGCCTGAGGAGTTGACCAAAATGTTGGTATGAAATGTTGCATCAAACCTTTCATCTGCACTGCACACAGGATACAAAAGAAACACAGAGACAACGTCAGAATTTTCCAGAGTTTCACCTGCAACCAAGGCATGGCTTCAAACACTCTCAGTAGTTGAGAGCAAATGTTCGTATCTAAATGTCGCCGTGGGGACGAAGTGCAGCGCTAATTACAGCTCTCTAGCGGTTATCCTCATCCTCCCCGAAAGCATCTACATATCACTTCCAAATGACAAAATGTTAAGCCAAAGTTAAAACAGAAAGCAGCTTGACCCCAACAAGTCTGACTTATAAGCACAATGAAAAATAAGGCCTGACACTTTTTCCCCTTAGTTGAGTGCTTGTAATTTGGTTGTTCAGAACCTTTAAACATTGATTAATGATGATCTCTGGTGCTCTTTCCATTAGGGACCTATAATAAAAGCCCTTTCTCCTATCTCCTCTAATAGAATTTTATTCATTTGTCAAAATGATTTACTGCTCCTGATCACGGATCTAGATGGTCCTGAATATATAAAAGGCTAACCTTGAATTGTAATGTTCTTGTCTTAAAAACTGCTTCCATAGCGAGCGAGTCATGACTTTGGAAAATGAATCAATTTTATGTTCTTAGTTTTTGTTTCAATGTGTTTATGAAGCTTTGCAGCAGAAAAACCTTTGTTTTACATGTGCAAAACTGTCAACATGGAGCTTCTGAGCTCTGGAACGATCAGAGGATAAAAAGAACAATACACCAGCAGGGTCGATTGATTACAAATGTAAGTAGATCCGTCCAGTAAAAATATATCAGTCTGTTATGAATTTGTTCAAATTAAAAATGAAAGTTAAAAAAAACCCCAAAAAGCACAACAAATTTGTAAACTATAACCTAATCAAAGACATTATATTTGAGACCTTTCACAATTAATACTGCAGTGGCATAACCTCACACTGAGGAAAAACAAATGAGAAAAATAATTGTTTTCAACACAAACAGCAGCAGAACTCATAGGAATCCATTTCACATAAATGTAACTAAAGCGTTTCTATCAATCTGAATTTTACTATTCTGGTGAGTGACATTAAAAAGAGTGGCTAAAACATTTTAATTAGTAGTTTGTGACTTCCTGTTCCCGTGCTGTGTAAATGTGAAGTGACACAAATACCAATTTCTCTTCTTGGAAATGGGAACGACAAGACAGCATGTCATTCAAGTTATGCAAATGTAGAATCGTCATAAGAAGGGAAAAGGCTTCAAGGAAAATAGCTTCTAACCTAAACCTATAAAAGTTTTTTTTTTCTTTTTACTGGAATAAGTGGATTGAGGCTAGATGAGGATATATAAGGGAAGAAAAAGTATCTGAAAAGCTTTGAATGGCAGCATGGAGAGGTATTAGAGTCTGTAAGGCTGCATAGCAACCTCTAGATACCATCTAATTGTCAATTGGTTGTTTCGAAAAGCATGCCAGCAAAAAGACCTTTTCTGCCCAGTCATCAAAAAAAGTAAATGCATGGTGCAATGGGGTCTTTAACTGGCACTGTCTGCTTTGGTCAGATGAGTCCAAAATGGAGCTTTCAGCAATACTACAAAAGATGGCTATGTAGGGAAAGTACCTCATGCCTATTGTGGTGGATCTTGTATAAGGGGAGTCAATTTAGAGGTTAGAGTCTTTGCAAGAGCAGAACATTTTTAATAAAAATCTGGTGGCTGGAAATAGCCTGTAAATGGATTTTTTGGGGGTTAATGAACAAAGATGTGTAAAAATCAATAATCATCTGTTTAAGTGAGCTAAAAAGCAGTGAGCATAAGAGCGGTCCCAAAAAATCTAGAAAGATGATGGGAAAACAAGATGGCCAAAACTTGCATGCTCCAACCTAATTTACCCATACAGGAGACTTATCCTGTGTTCACAGTGTTAGCTGCCAGAAAGCTTGTTATTTTACATTTTAATTTAATTTATTAAATGTGGAAATTGCTTCAAGTTCAAAATGTTACACTGTGGCACAATAACAGATCCTGATATTCTTTTGGTCAACCTCATCAATGAATCAGTCCCAGGATAATAAATGATGCAGCGATAATCAACAAACTTCAATTTATGTCCAATTTGTGTTGCATCAATATTGTCTGCATGACAAAAAAAACAAACAAACAAAAAGACACAAGACTCAGCTCTTTCAGAAGCTTCACTAACAGATTTGTGAATGAAGATTAAACCAAAGTACACATGTCCAGTGTTTACTTTGGCTACTTTGGTCTTTTTAACTGGCTCCTCTAGGGGTCATGACTCTCTTATATTTAAATTCTTTTGAGTCAGAAGCTTGAAAGTTTGGGAACCGCTGATTTACGGAGCTACCAGACAAAGCAGTGTGGTGTTTTAAAACCAACCTGTTGTAAAGCAGAATGTCTGGTTTCCAAATGAGATGGTCGGGAAATCTCACGTTGGTCACGCCTGGGTAGTCCACTGGGTTCCACTGGAGGTAATAGTCATTCCAGTACTGTGAAATGTAAAACCATAACATATTCATCAGGCACATGTTCCCTCAACATTCTCTTTATGCGCGGCTCCACTTTGATTAGCCTGGGATTTGAGAGAACTCACAGTGACATTTTAACCCTACAGAAAGCGGCGCTTGTGGGTGAATTTATACAACCAGGAGCCGGGTTTAATCTTCAGCAGAGTGTCTCAGAGAAATTATGTTTGTCATTACATACGCCATATGGAAAGCAGTTGAGATTTTGACATAATAACGGCGCAGAAGGAGGAAAAGTGAGGGGATGAATATTATTACTTTCATTCACCGGGAATGTTTGCAGAGAGAGACTGGAGCGATCTTCTCCAAGCAGCTAAATCATTTCACCCATAAATAACAACTGAAGTTCTGATTCATTCTAAAAGGTGCCTCATGATAAATACAATGATCCAAACTAATTGAGAAATTTGAGAACGCTGCTCTATGCCGTCTTATGTTTATATGATCAAATCGATACGTTTAAGCAAAACCTAAAAGTCTGTAACAGGATCAGAGCGCAGCAGGGTGCATGGCCCACTCGTTATTGATATTTCTTGAATAAATACCTTTTAATGAAGGGCCTTTTTGAAATCTGCCCTGTAGTCCAACTTTAATTCATTCACACCACGGTGTTCAAACAATGGCTGTCATCGGGATGAAAGAACATAAAGGTCAGTGTTTAAAGGCTGAGCAAAGCACGCTGTAAGGCTCACTGGTCTAGTTTAAAAGCTGAAACCTGAAAACAGCTTTTTTCACAGAGAAACTGGCTCGCTAAAATGCAATATTTTCTAAATACTTGCGAATGTGCGATCCAATTAAACAAAATGCAGCATCGCATTAGTCCAGAGACATTAATATTTAGGTCTGAGTTTAAAAAAAGACAACTTTTAATTATATTGTGTGTTAATAAGCATATTATGGTAATAGATAAAGGCTAAGCATGTATTATCCATTTATGGAAACTCTTTGATTGAGTTTGAGCTTTCAGAGTTATCTTGTGATATTGAATGCATATTTGGGAGATTAAAGTGTTTTCTCTTGGGTTTTTCACCAAGAATACTAAATCAGTGCCAACAAATCGTTGATCCAAAGGTTGCTGTCTGAGCTGGTGCTTCTGTGCTTGTGTGTGTGTGTGCGCGTGTGGGCGTGTGTGTGTGTCAGACTGCTGCTGTGTTTCCAGAGAGTGATTTAAACCAGGCCAAGCAGCATCGGGAGAGCTTGCTGACGATGCAGCAGAAGGAAAGTATGGTGTCACAAAACGGACAAGCCGCAATAAAGCTCCAGTGTTCATACACTTCATTTCACCACACAAGGGAGAAAGGTTTTTATTGCTCCTGTGGAAGATGGACAGAAAAGGAAATAAAAAAGGTTGCTAAAATTTAAATGTGAATAATGCATTTAAGCAGAATTCATATTTATGTTCTAGAAGGTGAACAAACCACGTCTCTAAGGCTCACTGATTAAACTACCCAATGGATAAAACGTCAATCTGTTGAGTAATTTTACGCCATAAAGAGCTATAAAGCCTTAAATGAAGAAGCGGAATTGTTCATATGAAATTATCTGCAAATAATTTAACAACTGAGTAGGCTGCAGCTTTCCCTCTCATCCTGTGCAAGCTCGGGTGGGTTCGGATCGCACAACTATTCACATGATAATTGATATTAAGGAAAATTACGATACAGTGCCCTGCGTAAGCGTTCACATCCCCGAAACATGCAGGGGAGAGGGACAGACCTAGAAGCAGCAGAGATTCGAAAGCTCAAATGGGACAATCAGGGAAGACACAGCAAGCATGTCAAAGGTTTTCTGGTAAAATAAAACCAGGATGACAAGATAAACATTTAAAACAGATTTTAATATGGTAAAACAGCATAGTCAAAGTCCATATGCACATATCCTCTCCACGCCAAATGACTGACCTTGAGCTATTTTACAAAAAAGAATGGACAAAGTCTTTCTTCTGTAGAAAACACGTGCAGCTGGTTTTTCATTAAAGTATTGAATCAGGGGCAACCTAGCATAGGCATACCATACATTTTGTAAACAAAAAAAGAAAATTAAAAATTGAAAAATGGGTTGATCTGTCCCATAAAATCCAAATAAAATTCACTGAAGTCTGTGGTTGTAATGTGACAAAATCTGTATGCATGTTGTTGCTTAATCATAAACATCCACCTTATCTTTATTGTGACTTTTATGGATAAAAAATAACTTCTTACCAGCTGAAGCCAAATGTTGGTTGTTAGAACCTGGTTCTTCTCATCCTGTTGATAAATTAATAAATCGTTATTTGCACACGTCGCTGTTTGCTTTAATGTTTTCTCTCATTTCAGAAACAGAAAACAATAAGTAAGCATCCAGGCTAGCTTCACAGATTGCGATTTTAGTATTAAAATGCCTCTAAGGGAAATTTCTGTCATATACAAGCTGCCTGCAATGCTTGAAAATAACATTTGTCACATTTTTCGAGTTTCTAATTTCTACATCAGACTGGGTGTTAGTTGCTACAGATAACTATTTTAGGAATATTTTTATTGCAACAGATCATTTACGCACCACATCCATGATCTGCATGAGGCTGAGGCCAAAGTAAACCGTGAGGCTCTGAGAGTCGTTGAAAACCGGTCTCTCCAGCGGGTTGTACCCGGTCATCAGGCTACTGTACAACTTGCGCTGAGATGGACCTTGTTGAGAAACTGCAGAAGAAAAGAGCAAATAATTAATCAATACTCTCTTAATTACAGATGTTCCCTAAGGTCACAGGCGGTTTTCCTTTTTAAGCAAGTATTGAATTTGCTTTCCATTAAATCCATATTTCTGTATGAAAATTTGATTTGATATAATATTTTGAATATTACATCTACTTTATATGTGTTTCACTAAGTGAATTGAGAGGCTGGAATGAATGAACTTTCCAGTAATATTTTCTGATTTATTTACAATTGCATAAAATAAAAAGTAATGCTGTTAAAGCAGGTTGAGTTGTCGTTAGACCCCTGTGTAAATGACTTGGTGGTAATTCTTGTATACTTTACTATATCATGGTAACAAGTTTTCTTCATAGTTATTTTGTGAGTTGGAGGGTTTTTTTTTGACATTTGGTAACTATTGATGTAGACCCTTTAAGACTCTGAGCAAATTTTGGCCTAGATCATTCCCATTTAACATGAGTTCAATGTTGATTTTGAACCCTTTAGTTAGTGTTTCACCAAATATATATCCCATAGTGGTTTTAGGATCGACCCAAAAGACAGATGTCATCATATATTCAAATTTCTTTCATTTTAGAAACAATGAGCCATAAGAATCGCACTCCTAATAGCTGGACTTATCAGAAATTTTTTGTCTTACGACAATAAATAAATGTTTAAAAACAACGCAAAGACCTGCAGACTTGTAACACTCCTCAGAATCAGTAACACGTCTATGGTGTTGGTGGAATGGGATGAATAGATTTGAATATGGTGCTTTGTTCTTCGTATTAAATTCAGCAAGGATGAAAAGAGTAAGCAATCAACGCACATCAAAAGAGTAAACATTTAATTTAATTTAATTTAATTTAATCAGCTGTAATGTTAGTGTTGCTTTCATAACAGCTTTCTGCAGCATTTCTTCCCTTTCTGATTTATAACATTGCTTTTGGCAGGATTATGTACAGCATCGGATGTTTTGATTCACTTTGCAATCACGCAGATAGACATTTCAATGATTACCTTAATGGGAAAATAGATTATTTCTAGAAAGGCGGGAATGATTGAATGCAATTTTCAATGTTGAACATTGCATTGAACTTGAGAAAAGCCAGAGTAAACAGGTTACAACATAGGCTCAGATGATGCATACATGGACATACACTTATAAAACATCTACGCAAACATGATCCTTGTGATCTATTTACACCAAGAATCCAAATATGCTGAAAAGCAAGCATAAAGCCACGAACGCGTCACACTGTCAACAGCACAAACTAAGTTATGTGGCTCAGACTGAGCTGTTCATCCACGTTCAATCAATTTCTTTAGATCAAGAGCAAAAGCTGTCTATCAGAGATAAGAAGAAATGCATCAGCTACAGAAAACCTACTGAAAGGATTAAGCCTCAAAAGTCATGAAGAGCAGAAGTCCCCTCTACTCTGATAACCGAAGAGAAATTCAGTGCTTCACAGCTGGGAAGGGAAGGGCTTTGAGGATTTTTGAAGAGCATTAGCTAACAGACAACATAATGGGGACCAAAGAAAAATCCAGACATGGCAGAGGCAAAGTTGTGAAAAATAATTTCAGCAGAGACAGGAAAGTAGATGAAGCTAAATTTAGGGAAACGCTGGATGAAAACCTGTTGAGACTGCAGCAGATGTAAGATTTCAACACTAAGAGCTACAGTCAGTCTTGTGGTTTAGATCAAAACATTCATGGCTTTGAATGGTCTAGTCAAAGACCACTTAACACAAAACTGTAAAACTGATGTTTATAGATCCTACATCCCATGTGGCTGACCTTGAATTTAAAAAAATCGCATAAATTTCTGTCTCTAGATAGACAAAGTATGTAGACACAGACCCCAAAAGTCTTGCAGCTTTGATTCCAGTACATAATGCTTTTACAATAAGATTTAGACGGGTATGCTGCACTCTTCAGATTTAGATTTATAAAAGAAAAAAAAGTGGAAATCATTGATGATTATTCTTCAGTTTCAGTTATCCACTTTGTGCTGTTCTGTTAAGTAAAATCTCAATAAAACACTTTAAGAAAACAAAAAAAGAGGCTTGGCACCGAACTCAATTTCTGATTATTATTTTGATCAGACCTATGGTTAAATCTTGTTGGATCTGCAGGTTTGGTTAAAACAGAAAAGAAAATTTTTGGATTGTATTTGATTCAGAAGTTACCGATATGCAGCTCGACTCTATATTTTGGGTTGTAAAGTTTCGGCGTGTGGCATATTTAAAGTGCAAACTCCATCAATGTCACTGTCGTCACATCCAAGGTGCTGAAACACACCCGCCCGAGGCAAACCAATCCACCTCCGAAACCTGGATGCGATCCATCTTGCAGTGAAAACTCAAATCAGACCTGTCTCTCATTTTAACACACTCTTGTTTCATGTCCTGAGTTACGGAGTGTTTCTGGCACCGTCCTCTCACTTCACTAATGGCTACAGCCCAATTATCCAAAACCACCTATGAGAAGCGCATTATCCTGATGATTTGGCTGAGAGTGCACTCTCGGTAGACGTCTCTCCGGTTTCCCTTTTCATCCACTTCTTTCGTTATAAAAGATTCGCTGAAAGCTTGTGGGGGACAAAAGCCCTGTTGATGGTTCCTCCTCTCTCTGATCCCACCATAGTCAAGTTTCACCCTGAGAATCATCGAGGTGTAATGAGTGAGGGTTGTTGTAGTACAATGCGGAAACATTTACATCACAGCGGACGTTCCTAATTTACTATTACATGATCCGTTGATCCGTTGCTGGAAATCAGCTCAAACTTAAAGAAGGACAAAAGCAAATTATTTTTGACCTTATAATCAAACTCATCCAGCACAGCAGAATGAAAGACAAGGACTTCACTTAACCAAGATGTGATCGGGCATTTATGTTGTGCAGCAATGTGCATACACTCGTATCTTTCCATCCGCCTAACATTCAAGTCTGCTTGAACAAGAGCCAGTAAAGTGTAAAATTGAAGAGCAACAGTGGATGATTGCCTTTTAGTCAATTGCTATTCAAAATTCAAAACAAGTCAGTTTAAGAGTTTGGGCGATTTAAATACATTCTTCTAGACTGTGCTAAACAGACATTGCAACAAATGACACAATGGAAGTTTTTATTCAAAAACTTTCAATCCCAAAATGAAGTTGTTTTTCTTTTTCTTTTTCTAAGCTGGAGCTTTTGCAACCATCTCTGTTTGCATCTGCATTTCTGTCACCCAGAACACACAGGCCATCTTTAGGAAGATGCTGTGCTGACATCTTCAGACTTAGTGAGTCATTGGTGTAGTCCTCTGCAGGCAGGTCCCTCTTTAAATCAGTCACACAGAGAGCGGGTCAGCAGACGTTGCAACAAGTTCAGTGCTGACAGACTGAAACTTACACCCACAACAAGCAGGAGTGCCTTCAGAAGGTCATTAGAAAAGGGAAGTCCTGATGGGGTTGGCACAAAAAATATGAGAAGTGGAGTGGCCTCTTTCCTGGCTGCATCACAGTTTAATCAATTCACAAAAATAAAGCCAAATTAACTTGTAGTGCCATTAATAGATGTTCTGCAATGAGGTCAATTAAAAAAGACAAAACAAATGCAATACAAACCACTATAATCTCAGGGAAGCAGGATGATGATTTTTTGGGGGGGGATGAAGATCTGATGATGAATTTATAAAGATTTTTAGTTTGAACATTTAGTCATTTTTTTCTTGCAAATGCATATTTACACCCCACGCCCCTGTTTTTCCATTCTTTATTTGACTTAAATCCAGCAGGCCCCAAAAAGGATGAGATGTATACAGTGTGAACTAACTCCCAATGTATTTAAATGTTTTAAAATTCAGATTTAACTCTTATGAACGGGATACACGGTAGATAAATTAAGACACACTGGCTGTGTTCAATCAGGAAATCAAGCCAGCAACATTTTACTCACAAGAAAAGCAGAAATCCTGGAGGGGGAAAAACAAAAAAACAAAAAACAAAACAAAACAAAAACACGATCATCTGCTTTCAAATAAATTTGTTCTCCATCTTCATCTCTGCCTCTGGAAGTTGTTAACTGATTAATGAGAGTGCCTACCTTTCACTGTGCAGAGGGAGATCCCTACAAAAAGCATGAAATTCAGCAGATCCATGTTGAACCGATCAGCTTTCCCCACAGATTATCGCTGGAGCTGCGGGAAGATGCGGGAATGATGATGATACTGAAGGTGGCGTGAGAGGGGGCAGCGGCTCAGAGACAAACTCCTCCTAATAAACTATACGCGACCGGACAGTTTTTGGATAAGATCGATCCTCCTTCGAGAGTTTGCCTCGCCTTTTAACAATCTTCTGAGGACGTTTGGGAAGTTATTTCACCATTTATAAATTCACCCACCAAAGCATTTATTACATTACAACAGGTCCCGTCGTCCATTCCTCGTATAATTCTCTTTCTGTACTTCTTAAAAAAAATAGCAATTGCACAATAGTAAGAAAAATATTAATGAACAAATACGTCGAACATAACCCAACACTATTTTTTTGTGAAATTGACGCAATTTTGTGCTGTAGATGCCAGGATCGCAACGCAATACAGTCCTACGGTAGTGGAGCAAGGAGACATCTGCTGGACACTGAGGGTATTACAGTCTGATCTTACAGCTGTAACAGTAGTCCAAGACAGTCCACAAGTCTGCCGTTCGAGCCATTTAAAACGTTTTTGATCAAGTGCAAATATATATATATATTTATAACGTTGGTCAAGCATATTCAGCATTACCTACAGAAAATATTTACTTTGGTGAAAAATAAAAAATAGAAGAAAAAACACATTGCACCCTTAAAACGAAGATAAGCAAAACAGACAAACAATTAAACAAACAAACAAAACACAGCACTAAATAAAACATAATATTATTTGCGTACTGCACGTTGACGCAGCTGGTAGCACAGTTGCCTTGCAGGAACAAGGTTCAGGATTCAAATCCTGGCTTGGTGTCTTCCTGTTGGTTGTATACATGTACTCAATGCTCATGCGTAGGTTTTAACTGGGTTACTTCAACTTCTTCCCACAGTCCACAAAAATAATGACTATTAGGTTAACTGGTCTTTCTAAATTGTCCTTGAGTGACATTGACTGATGACCTGTGTACCCCTCTTGCCCAATGCCTGCTGTAGATAGGTACCAGCCCCATTCCACTCCATGCCAGAGAGACAACAGATGGATTAATTTTGGCAGGAAAATGCTTCCTTTACCTCACTTCATCATTGTTTTGTAATTCAAGTTACACTTAGCTAGACTTAATGCTCACCAGCCACTGTGCTAGGCACACTTTGCTAGTACTAGGTTGGGCCCTCATTGCCTTTACCGTTATTTCAGACATGGGAAAACATTCAACAAGGTTCCGAAAACCCTTTCTCATATATTGCAGTCCATGTGTATGGTTACTGCATCATGCAGTTGTTGCACATCCATGATTTGCATCAGTCTATTAAACTCTGTTTAATAGACGGATAATACCCAGACTGTGGAGGCAGTTGGGGTACAGAGAAGTCAGTGTGATGCTGACATCTTCAAAGCATTTTTATCCACACAGCAGTTTCACTGAGCATTTCCTTAGTTTTGTTGCGGTTAAGCAAATCCCAGTAAATCATTAGTTTCTGAAACAATCGAACCAACCTGACCAATGAGTCAGTGATTTGCAATTTCTCTTTAAAAACAATAGTCCTGGTCAACCTAATAAAATGGCCAATAAGTGTGCATGTTGCTGTATTATTGAGTTTTCAACCAGAAGTCAACAACCAAGCAGTTGTAGACATCCACATTTGTTTGATCAAAATGTGCATTTTTCATGTCCAACTTTGCAACATGCATATCTCACAAATCTCAGTCCTACATTAAGACATTTAGTATCTGACTCATGGATTATCTATTGCAGGCGTTTAGTGAAACTTACCCTCTGAAAGGAACTGACCTGAAGGTCTTTAAGCATCAAAAATAATTGTTTACCAACAGTTTCACCCCAGCAGGAAAACTTTAAAATGAGCAGAAATATGTGATGCATATGGCATAGCTGAATGTGACCCTTAAGTCAAACATTACTTTTAATCAACTTGTGACAAGGTTAAATAATTGCACTGCATATTACATTTCAAAGTGATTGTTCTCACCCATGACAAAGCCTTCATAATTAAATGTACACATAGGCCTGAAAGCTCAATAACTTATCTTTAGCTATATTCTCATGCTGTAAGGTAGACATGTAAGAAGCATTAAAATATACTGAACCTGAATTGCCTCTCTGCAGCTCGGTGACATCAATATTTCACAGGCTAAATACATTCTGCCGTTGGAAAGTAAATTT
Source organism: Xiphophorus couchianus (assembly GCF_001444195.1). Classification (NCBI taxonomy): domain Eukaryota; kingdom Metazoa; phylum Chordata; class Actinopteri; order Cyprinodontiformes; family Poeciliidae; genus Xiphophorus; species Xiphophorus couchianus. The sequence continues at coordinate 26,092,260 of NC_040231.1, read as the reverse complement.
CATTTTTCAGCTGAACTATATTATTTATTCATAATCATTTCTATCCTTTCATTAAACTTGGATTAACCCGATGCCAGTGTTTCAGAAACACAGCACTCCTATAATGCACTGACTACCAGTTGCCAGGAGTGGATGGATTGAATCGTTTTAGAGTTCAAAGAAAGGCCATAACACAAGGACTGGATTTTGAAATTGAGCAGATAGCAATTTAGTTTTGAGACATAGAGTCTATGGAGGGATTTCTGGGATTTGAAATACCTGCAAAATTATAAAGAAATTAAGTGTCAGGTATGAGATTTTTTTCCCCTCAAAATCTTATCATCTCCTCCATGGGCTGCCACCTTATCGTGGTGGAGGGGTTTGAGTGCCCCAATGATCCTAGGAGCTATGCTGTCTGGGGCTTCATGCCCCTGGTAGGGTCACCCAAGGCAGACAGGTCCTAGGTGAGGGACCAGACAAAGTGCAGCCTGAAGACCCCAATGATGAGTAAAAACATTGGACTTGGTGTTCCCTCGCCCGGACGCGGGTCACCGGGGCCCCACTCTGGAGCCAGGCCTGGAGGGGGGGCACGATGGCGAGCGTCTGGTGGCCGGGCTTTTACCCATGGAGCCCGGCCGGGCTCAGCCCGAAGAGGAAACATGGGCCCCCCCTCCCATGGGCCCACCACCCGTGGGAGGGGCCAAAGGGGTCGGGTGCACTGTGTGATGGGTGGCGGCCAAGGGAGGGGACCCTGGCGGTCCGATCCTCGGTTGCAGAAACTGGCTCTTGGGACGTGGAATGTCACCTCTCTGGTGGGGAAGGAGCCGGAGCTAGTGCGTGAGGTCGAGAGGTTCCGGCTAGAAATAGTCGGTCTCACCTTGACGCATGGCTCTGGTTCTGGAACCAGTCTCCTTGAGAGGGGCTGGACATACTTCCACTCTGGAGTTGCCCAGGGAGAGAGACGTCGGGCAGGAGTGGGCATACTTGTTGCTCCCCATCTCGGCACCTGTACGTTGGGGTTCACCCCGGTGAACGAGAGGGTAGCATCCCTCCGCCTACGGGTGGGGGGACGGGTTCTGACTGTCGTTTGTGCTTACGGGCCGAACGACAGTTCAGATTACCCACCCTTTTTGGAGTCCTTAGAGGGGGTACTGGAGAGTGTTCCTCCTGGGGACTCCCTTGTTCTGCTGGGGGACTTCAACGCTCACGTGGGCAACGACAGTGAGCCCCGGAGGGGCGTGGTTGGGAGGAACGGCCCGCCCGACCTGAACTCGAGCGGTGTTCTGTTGCTGGACTTCTGTGCTCGCCATGGATTGTCCATAACGAACACCATGTTCAAGCATAAGGGTGTCCATATGTGCACTTGGCACCAGGACACCCTAGGCCGCAGTTCGATGATCGACTTTGTCATCGTTTCATCGGATCTGCGGCCGTATGTCTTGGACACTCGGGTGAAGAGAGGTGCGGAGCTGTCCACTGACCACTACCTGGTGGTGAGTTGGCTCCGGTGGTGGGGGCGAAAGCCGGTCAGACCTGGCAGGCCCAAACGTGTTGTGAGGGTCTGCTGGGAACGTCTGGCGGAATCCCCTGTGAGACGGAGCTTTAACTCCCATCTCCGGCAAAACTTCGAACACGTCCTGCGGGAGGTGGGGGACATGGAGTCTGAGTGGACCGTGTTCCGTGCCTCCATTGTCGAGGCGGCCGAACGGAGCTGTGGCCGCAAGGTTGTCGGTGCCTGTCGCGGCGGCAACCCTCGAACCCGTTGGTGGACACCTTCGGTGAGGGATGCCGTCAGGCTGAAGAAGGAGTCCTATCGGGCCTTTTTGGCCTGTGGGACTCCGGAAGCAGCTGATGGGTACCGGCGGGCGAAGCGGCATGCGGCTCGGGCGGTTGCTGAGGCAAAAACTCGGGCGTGGGAGGAGTTTGGCGAGGCCATGGAGAAAGACTTCCGCACGGCTTCGAGGCGATTCTGGTCCACCATCCGGCGTCTCAGGGGGGGGAAGCGGTGCAGCACAAACACTGTTTATAGTGGGGATGGTGTGCTGCTGACCTCTACTCGGGACGTTGTGGGTCGGTGGGCAGAGTACTTCGAAGACCTCCTCAATCCCACCAACATGCCTTCCACTGAGGAAGCGGAGCCTGGGGACTCTGGGTTGGGCTCTCCAATCTCTGGGGGCGAGGTTGCCGAGGTGGTTAAAAAGCTCCTCGGTGGCAAGGCCCCGGGGGTGGATGAGATCCGCCCGGAGTTCCTTAAGGCTCTGGATGTTGTAGGGTTGTGTTGGTTGACGCGACTCTGCAATATCGCATGGACATCGGGGGCAGTTCCCCTGGATTGGCAGACTGGGGTGGTGGTCCCCCTGTTCAAGAAGGGGGACCGGAGGGTGTGCTCCAATTATAGAGGGGTCACACTCTTAAGCCTCCCTGGCAAGGTCTATTCAGGGGTCCTGGAGAGGAGGGTCCGTCGGATAGTCGAACCTCGGATTCAGGAAGAGCAGTGTGGTTTTCGTCCTGGTCGTGGAACACTGGACCAGCTCTACACCCTCGGCAGGGTCCTGGAGGGTGCATGGGAGTTCGCCCAACCAGTCTACATGTGTTTTGTGGACTTGGAGAAGGCGTTCGACCGTGTCCCTCGGGGAGCCCTGTGGGGGGTTCTCCGGGAGTATGGGGTACCGGGCCCTTTGATACGGGCTGTCAGGTCCCTGTATGACCGGTGTCAGAGTCTGGTCCGCATTGCCGGCAGTAAGTCGGGCTCGTTTCCGGTGAGAGTTGGACTCCGCCAGGGCTGCCCTTTGTCACCGATTCTGTTCATCACTTTTATGGACAGAATTTCTAGGCGCAGCCAAGGTGTTGAGGGGATCCGATTTGGTGGCCTTAGGATCTCATCTCTGCTTTTCGCAGACGATGTGGTCCTTTTGGCTTCATCAGATCGTGATCTGCAGCTCTCGCTGGAGCGGTTCGCAGCCGAGTGTGAAGCGGCCGGGATGGGGATCAGTGCCTCCAAATCCGAGGCCATGGTCTTGAGCCGGAAAAGGGTAGAGTGCCTTCTCCGGGTCAGGGGGGGTGTCCTGCCCCAAGTGGAGGAGTTTAAGTATCTCGGGATCTTGTTCACGAATGGGGGAAGAAGGGAGCGGGAGATCGACAGGCGGATTGGCGCAGCGTCTGCTGTCAAGCGGGCGCTGTACCGGTCCGTCGTGGTGAAGAGAGAGCTGAGCCAAAAAGCGAAGCTCTCGATTTACCGGTCGATCTACGTTCCCACCCTCATCTATGGTCATGAGCTTTGGGTCATGACCGAAAGAACGAGATCGCGGATACAAGCGGCCGAAATGGGTTTTCTCCGTAGGGTGGCTGGGCTCTCCCTTAGAGTTAGGGTGAGAAGCTCAGTCATCCGGGAGGGACTCAGAGTAGAGCCGCTGCTCCTTCACATCGAGAGGAGCCAGTTGAGGTCGCTTGGGCATCTGGTCAGGATGCCTCCTGGACGCCTCCCTGGTGAGGTGTTCCGGGCACGTCCCACCGGGAGGAGGCCCCGGGGAAGACCCAGGACACGCTGGAGAGACTATGTCTCTCGGCTGGCCTGGGAACGCCTCGGGATTCCCCCGGAAGAGCTGGAAGAAGTGGCCGGGGAGAGGGAAGTCTGGGCCTCCCTTCTGAAGCTGCTACCCCCGCGACCCGACCTCGGATAAGCGGAGGAAGATGGATGGATGGATGGAAAATCTTATCATGCAAATCTGGATTCTACTGCTTATTGTGCCACAATACGGCAGAGCCTGGTCACCCAAGAGAGCAGTCTGGACCCAGGATTGACTTTTTTCTGGCCTTAGTTTGGAACTTAGCTCTATTAGCACTGACTTCAACAGAGCAGAACAATGCGCTCATCACTGATGCCAGTAGTTTCATATTTTTGTACATGTCACGCCAAAGGAATCAGTTGCTGTTTCCTGCTTGATGTAAACAGGTTCTAATTTAGACTGCTCTTTAAAAGATTAAACATTGCTGAACAAAAGACACAAAAAAGGCTGGACTTATTAAAATGTTGCATGTGAGCCAGATTTAATTGGGCAGAAGTCCTTCAACATGGTGACTTTCAGAATAATAGTTGATACTGAAAGCCTCACCGGACTGATTGAAAGCTGTAATCAGAGGCCTGCGGATCATAATAAAAGCTTTATTCTAGTAGCATAGCAACATCAGTGTTTCTCAGGGTGTTAATTTCTTAAATTAAAAGAAAGTGTTTTTAGGAGCCCTAAAAAGATAAATAATCTCAGATGAATGTAAAGGTGATGTTGTGCAATGTGGTGAGAAAGGCATTCACGGGAGTTATTAATAATTTTACCAACACCATTAGTGCTTTTCCACAAACAAAATGAGATGTTTTAATGCAGATTATTCATCTAATGGCAGATTCCTCTGAAATGCAAATAGCTCCACAGTGCCAATAAGTAATTTATATTTGCAACTTTTACTTCATGTGATATTAGAAGCCAAACCTTCCTAATTGGGATTCCAACTTCAAGGGGAGTTAATGTTGTATTTCCAATTATGAAATATGAAAAATTTAAATGCGGCGTAACGTCTCTCTCTAGACAAAGACATATCTTTGCCTTTGTTTCAGTTTCGGTGAAGGTTTGAGGCCAGGTGGAATTGATCATATTAATATTTGGTCCAATTAAAATGAACATAGCTTTAAGCAGAAATCTTTTAAATGAATTTCTTCAAATTTCACTCAGTAACATCAACCCTGAAATAATAGTAAAAAAACACTTTAAATTGCCATTACCCACCCACACACAGACAGAGCTTATCTGTTAATTAGAGAATAAACTGCAGGTCTATTAAAACATGTTTATCTGTTAATAAAATCACAAAACAGCCCACGTTAGGTTTCTAAAGGTTAAAATGAAGCAAACATTGTGTCCGCCTTAACTTAACTGTAAGGGCTAAAAATTATACTCAAAAGAAAAAAAAAACATCAAATAGAAAAATCTGTCATTTGAAACTCTCAAAAACTGCTGTTTTTTAGTAAACTGTGACATTTTTGAAAGGTTCAAAGGTTGCTGAAAGGGCCTTCACTGTGACTTCACACAATATAAAATAACATTTTACGTCACAAACGATGATTTTGCGATTGTTTTTGCAGTTCTCTCGACCTCTGTTCCTGGCCTTGGAAAATTTGCTGCAATTTCTCTTTGTCCAGCTGTGAATAAACAAAAAACACAATTGCCACAAAAAAATAAATAAAAATAAATAAATAAATGAATAAAAATTGACCTCTAATATGCTTCTGTTCATCATCTTCTTCCTGAAAAAATCACTCTTTTGTTTTGCTTCCAGGAAGAAGTTTCTTAAATTTTTGAGACATCTCTCAAAAGATAATTAAAATTATATACAAGTAATAATAATATGTTTCTGCTTTTATTGAGATTTTAACAACATTTTTTTGAGAATTTCATACCTTCACAGTGGATTTATTTTCTTAAATCCTCCCTTTTTGTGAAAGCTGAGCTTTTTTAGGAGAGCTCAGTACTATTAGAAGTGGGAGCCAGAGGAGCCTTGTTATTGGTATTACTTTATCTGTAGCGCTATATAATGCCCATTTATTAATTAATTATTTGTTCAATACATTTTTGCAATTTACATGAAGTTTTTTTTGTGCTGCCTGCTCATTGGCTAACGCTGCTTTCATCATTTTGTTTCGCCGCTTCTATCATGTTCTACATTCTGATTGGAGGATTGCCGTAGCTAATGGGCGGAGCCAAGAGGAAAACAAGGAAGTGAAACGTCGGCCATCAGAGTTTCAATGAATTTAAGTCCCGTTAAGCTCTTGCCGTTTGGACATTAGTTTGTTTTATGATTCAGTACATAAAGAGGGGCAGAGTAGACGGAACTGGCAATGGAGAATGTACGAAAGCGTCGAGGCAAAGACTTAGACAGGTTTGGACCGTCTGTGGTGTTGTGGTTTGCTTTATCGAAATTTCCTGACTTTTGAGACACATAAAGCTGTATTACATAGTTCAACTGAAAGGTCGTGGTGTTGTGTTGAGTTGTGTTACCCCGTTAAGAATTTTCCACACCGGTGCGATGTGCAGTCGCGCGACCCTGGATTCTGAATCTTGAAAAAAGGGACTGCTCATTTACTCCGTGTTTTATGGCATGGTGCAGTCAAATACACCTCGGAAACTACAATATCCATGTGCAAATACTTGTAAAATGATCCAGTTGATTTTTTTATTGACTTCAAATGCTTTGCCACCCTCATTCAAAAACCTCACAAGCAACATCACGAATCCTTTTAAACAATTTTCTATATATTCCTAGGTGGGAACCAAACTAGAATCTTGCTGAGGGGGTCAAGTGAACACCACCTGTTGGAAATACATTTTGTAGATTCTCTTCAATATTCTATTGCACCGACTATGAACACTGAAGCAGCTGTTGGGTTAAACCAGTGACCAGTCAGCAGCCCTCTGTCACGCTGTCAAACATAACCAACAACACATAAATGAAACATCTGTGAGATGGCAAGTGCACAAATGGAGTGTTTACTCACAGAGAAGCTCAACATCCGTCCACATTTCCCATCAGAACACAGAATACGGGTGTGAACAGATTGAGGACAGATTCAGATTTGATTCTATAGGCGAAATTCAAAATGATCAAGGGTGCAGACATCACACACACACACACACACACACACACTTTAAATCGAGATGTATGTTAGATCTCAGAGATCTGACAGGATTCTGTGAGCAAAGTGCGCCATCACCAGAATTTCATTATCGCCATCTGCATTTCTACGGCAGATCAGAAAGTGCCGTTGCTGCTGCCTAAGTGAATATACATACAATGCAGTTTTAAAATGTCTGATTATTTCATTTATTTTTAAAACGTTAACCAGATCAAGCTACCTCTATGTGAAAAGCATTTTTCACCTTCGGCAGCAACAATAAAATGTTTTTGGATAACTAGGAGTTTTTATAGCACCATGAGGTCATTTTGGCCCATTTTTCTTTGCAGAATTGATTTAAATCAGACATCTTGCACGGTTTTCTAGTATAGATGGCCTGCTTATGGTTGTGTTATAGCATCAGATTTGAGTCTGAACGTAAAGCTTTTCTAGGTGTTAATAACTTTGTTTCTTTTCTGTTCTGGATCATTTTCTTATAGATTGGGGGTCTATTTGCTGCTTGTTGAGATGTTTCATCTTAGTTCATGTTGTCAGACAAGTTGTACTTAAATGTGTTTTGAAACATTATGCACAATCAGGCCTAATGTTGGTAATTAGGCCTGATCGTGCCTGGTGAAATTTCATTCGAATTTCAAAAGAACAAAACAAAACCTCCCTGAATTCAATTATAGTAAATTTGAGATTTAACGAGGGAGGCAATTAAGCCTGTCACAATAACAAATTTTCTGGATGATAAATTGTCCCAGAAGTTCTTGCAATAATTTTGTTTTTTTCTTGACCCTTTTCAAGTTGTATAATGATGATGGCAAAGTAACCCAAGAACACATTCTCAAAAATCAATAAACTTTAAATTTTAATGAACATTTAACACTGGAACTGGAAGACATTTTAAATATCCAAAATAAATAAACAAAACAACAAATACAATTAATTATGAAGTCTCTGTAAACAGAGACTTTGAGGTCCAGTTTTTGGTAGAAAGAGAAAAGCATTAAATCATGAAAATGAAAATTATTGAGCTTATTTTAATTTACCTTGCAATTAACTGATTTGTTGCTCATTATAACCTTCCTGGAGTTACTTTTTTCATGGGACCGGTGGGATTATGTGCCCCTTTTTCCCTTTATAATAATAAAATCATTACTTAAAGGAGTTTTTTTAAATTAATGTGACGTATTTTATTTAAATAGTGTGACAAAAATAGAAGAAATTGTATTTTGTGGCAATGTATTGGTAATCTAGTTCAGTTTTGTTGGTGTTGACAAGCAGGCTGTGATTCTTTTACTTTGCTCGAGTCCTTGGCAGACAGGATTGATTGGCCAGTAGTGCATTTGTCTGTACTCACCCATTTTGGCACAGATCTGTATTTGGATAGACAGAAACTTAAGGCTTTTTTTCTCCCACGGCTCCTCAGGAAATTGCACAGCTGCTCACGATAAACATGGTAAACTGCATCAGTCAGCAAATCCACAGCTGAAGTAGCACTGTTGTACTTAAAGCCTGTAGGAACAGAACTGATAGAGTGATTGATATGAGGTCATTAATTTAAATTTTATGATTAAACGTGTACGTTTGTTGTACTTTTTTTGTGTTTATGTAGTTATGTTCGTCCAGTCTTTATGCTACTGCTTAACTATGCACTGTACATAAAACCAGAGCAGTAAAAACCTAACCTAACCTAGCTGCTTAATCTGAATTATTGCAGTAGTACATGCAGCAGTATAATGTAATCCAGAATGTCATCGGAATGTGAAATTTCCGTGGTTATTATTAGAATGACTTATTGTTATTGCAAATGTGTTTTCACAGTACTGCCGGTGTTTGCAAAGAAAATGCCCCAAAGAGGGAAAGACAACCTTTTCACTTTGACCTTTGGCTCTGTCTGACTCTACAGAACTGGATACTTGACTTTGGAAGACCCATCGTCATGGTATGTAGATGTTTAAACTCCTACTTTGCATATGACATGGTTGGACAGACGCATCCAAAGTTTAGGGATGAATAAAAAGCAAAATGTTTCCACGTTTTGTACTCTAGATTGCCCTTCCTTTGGAGTTGTTTCCTCTGAACAAGCCAAGTGTTGGAGATTATTTCCACATGATCTACAATGTCGTCGCACCTTTCCTGCTGCTCAAGGTAAATCTTAGCCATATGGCTCTTCGATGATAATAAATCAGCTTTTGCAGGTTTGACTTAACATTCATGAAGAAATTTTAATCTGTCTCCACAGTGGATTCAGAATAATTTTTGTCAATGTTCTGCAGCGATACAATTTAAAGCTTAACTCTGATAATTTTGTCGTTTTATGTTTTATGAATGCATGACAATTATCTTAAGCAAATACTGATCTTTGCATGCTTGCAACTTACAAAAAAAATTTCCAAGATACTTTTTTTTTTTAATCAATAATTTTTATTATACAGGGTATCTGCACACCTTTAAAAAGTCTTTAAATTCATGTATCTAAAATTATCTTAGATACTACACATTTCATGTAGTTTTCTTTTTTCTTGTGCGATTTTGCTGTTATGCAAAACTTTGAGTCGCTCGCAGACATTGAATTCTGAGACTCCAGGTGGTTGGGGCTATTGCTAACTAGCTGCTAATATACTGTTGCTAGCTAGATTTTTTATTTGCAACAAAGGTAAGTGCAAATTTATTGCCAGTTGACTGGATGATGTTCATCTTAGTCATTGACTCACTTCTGTTGCCAACCCATACAATTTATTTATTTGCATATTTCTTTAGTTCATTTCTGTATTTTTACAGGACTTAAATTCCATTCATAATGGTTTTAAAAAGTCTTATATTTGAGTTGGTGAAACCTGCAGAAACCCAATTGCAGGAAGTGAAAACTAACTGCGAGTGAAAACTAACATCCATCCATCCATCAACTGGGTGGATGGATGTTGGTTTTAGTTGGACACTAACATGAACAGCTTGTCCATGCAGTGTTGCTCATTAGGTAAGAGGTGGAGTGCACCCTTGACAGGTTGCGAGTCAATTACAGGGCAACACAAACACACGCAGAACAACTTTTCACACACTCACCTCTATGGGCAATCTAGAAAGACCAAAAAAAGAGACTCATAAGTTTATAGGACTGTGGGAATAATATAGAGTATCCAGTGCAACCCACACATGCACTGGGAAAACATGTAAAATCCATGCAAAAGGACACTAGACTGTGATTTAACCTTCCTGCTGCAAAGCAACAACTGCTACCAATTGGATACTTGACTTTGCTGCATCATACATCCCTGAAAAACAAACAATAACCTCTAAATCAACGTAATGCCTAGATAAGGACTACTGAATGTTGGTATTAGTAAGTTATGTAGAAATACAGGGCTACCATCAATAGCAAAAAAAAAAAAGAACATGTTCAGTTTATTATCAATGCTGGTGGTAGGTGACCTGTTTTGAGACTCACTTAAGGTGAGACCAGAAATTTGTGCCCTTTTTCTGTCTGGATTTGCTGCTTCTCTGGTTTATCTTTGCTCTGCAGGCGCAGCAGAAGACTGCATTGCCAGCTCTGCTGAGATGGTTTCCGGCCCTAACTTTGTGTTTGCTTTGCCTTCTTTTTTTTTTAATCAAATATGTGAGTTTAGTAAATAACTGTCTGCATGGATATTTTTGTGAGATACTGAGATTAAAATAAGTACATTTTTAACATAGACAAACACCAAAGTAAAGTTTTTTTGTTCCCTCTAAAATGAAGTGTGGAGATGTCCTGAACTCATAACGTGCAGTTTAGTTTTGTTAATGTACCTGATGGCAGAGACTTCAGATCAGTATGTTTTACGTTTATCAGTTGTTTTGGGAATGGCTAAGAGTAATTATTGGTGAAAAAATGGACTCTTTTTTTATAGGAGTTAATGACATAATTTGAGAATTATTAGTATGAATTGAAGCCAGAGTAGAGTTTAATTGCTGTCAACAAGGTTATTACAGCGTCAAGGCTGTTGCGTTAACCTGGTTCTGTTTGTTGTTACCAGTTACATCGCCCTCTCTTGGAAGAGGTGCTACACCACATCCAGTACTGCATTCTCTGACATTTAGAAATTGTATTTTATACCACAAAGCACACATAGAATAACTGACTTAAATTTAACCTAAAATGCTATAAAGTAAACATGAAATATCCATATGTCCCTTATTTACTGTAGAGAGATGAAACAGAACCAAAATGGATAAATCTGTAAAACTGTGAAGTCTTTTTCTTCCTACCCTGACTTTACACATAGTGTTCTCTTATATGGAATACAACAACATAATTTTTTTTAATGTTATAAAAATATCAAAGATGAGAGCACTCTGGGTGACTGGACTTGATTATCTGCCTCAAAGAGCTGTAAGCATGTTTTCTTTTCTCTGTGTTTTAGAACAAAAATCACTGCTGCTAATTAGGAGATTGTTTTTGTATTGCTGTTATTCTGCATGCCCTGACACTTGGAACAGAGTTAAAAAAGAAAAAAGTGACTTGTCTAAATATGAAGGCAGATGGAGTTTTAATTCCTCAGTATCATAAACAAAGAACAGGAGAACAAAGAGAATAGAATTGAAAACAATGAAGAGTACCTGCAATCAAGCTCGCATTTGACTTGCTTTTACTTTTGGGCTGGAGGTTTCCTTGTGAGACGGCGTTATTAAACTAAAAACAACCTCCTCGCGATGTATTATTCATTACATTTACGGCAGATGCTTGCTTGAAACAAAGGAAGAAACAGACGGCTGACAGTAAGAACAAAAGCCAGTGGAGCTTAGCAGGAAAATAGGAGTGCTGCTTTCAGTAGAAAAGTCAAGGGGAAAATACATCACATTACCATAACGTTGTCTGAAAGGAAGCCACTGAAGCACTACGGTCCACATCGGAGCTCCAAAATAACCTTTTTTTTTTTCCCCTGACACAACTGGTATTAAATAAAGAAAGTGGGTGGTTCTGCTCCCTGCAGCTGATCGAGCGCGCTCCCAGGCCTGTTTCCCACACAGCCGTCCACCTCTGCATCATCACGTTTGTCATGGGGGCCAGCATCCACCTGGTGGGAGACTCCATCAACCACCGGCTCATCCTGAGCGGCTACCAGCTGCACCTGTCAGTCAGAGAAAACCCAATCATCAAAGACCTCAAACCGGCTTCACTGGTAAGGCGCCCGCAAGCCCCATCACATTCACACTGGCATTGAAATTGAGATGATTTATGAGTTTTACCCATCAGGTGTGGGCATTAACGCTGGTCTCCGCGCCTTGTATAAAATTGGAACGTGACTGTGGTTTTCCTCCCAGCTCAACGTTATTGTTTTCCCAAAGATTGTTTGCTCCCCTTCTGTGACTTTATTATAAAACAAGCTTGTTCGTCTCTGTCCGCCAACACGCTGCGCATCTAGAGATTAATTATCATTCATGCAGGTTTGTGCCACAGAAGGGAAGAGCCTGTTTCTCCTCAGCCCGTCACAACCATTTGACAGCAGGAGATGATGAGTTTGATATGCAATTACTCCTCTCGATCAAAGTCTGTGACCTGTGAGTTAATTCAGGACCCCCGTTTGAGTCTGTTTTCTGAACGCTGTTTTTCAGAGCATTGCTGTTGCTCTGACAACAATCAGAAATGAAAGTTGGCACTGAAGCACACACTCCCATGAACTCACTAACAAGCTGCTTGATTGATAATAACGCCTCCTTCTTGGTAGGTTTTTCAATCTCAGTGGTGACAGATTCTTGGAAATAACACAGGGCAGCGCCAGGAGCCATAATTTTTTGAGCCACGTCTCCTTGTGTGTGTAACAGCTCAGGAGAAGGGACATTTTTAATTTAGTAGAGAAAATCTAGGTTGAAATGAAATGAACCTGCACTTAAAAAACCAAGAGTGACTAAGGAGCTTCAGAGCAGGTAAAACACAGAGATAAAAATGATTTTTTAAAATCATGCATCAGTGTTCTGCTGACAAAATAAAAAGAAAACCTGAAACTATTTTCTTTTGACTCATTACAGTCACTCCTGGATTTTTTTGATTGTCTTTGTGATTTTTATGCAGTCAGAATCAGATCTTTTTTTGGTGCTACTTTTGCTATGTTTGCGCTTACATATGACAGTAAATGAAATGTGACTGTAATGCACCATATGAATCATGTACTTGACATCAGGTTAGGCTGAGGGATCATAGTAGAAGACGGGAGTTACCAGTCACTTCAACCTAATGTCTATCTTACAGTTTTTGCTGAAAATTTGCAATAAACACACAATTAATTAGCGTAAGAAAATGTAGGGGTATGTTAATTTTGCGTGAATTTCCAAAATCGTGAAATTGGGGGAAAAACTGAAGGGACTTCCATGAATAAGCTTTTTGATAAATAAATAAACTTCAGTTTCTGTAGAATAGTTTGCCTGAAGGCCTGATGGTTTGTTTGTTCTCCCACGGGTTTAGTTTGTGAAAAATCGCAACATGAGGGGCCAACTACGACTTGTGATGTCCTCCTAATTAATCCCCGGTGCTGCGTCTGAAAGAGTGTGCATCTGTTATCTTTCTTCACACTTTTTTTGTTCATATGTTTCTGCTCCCATTTTGTGTACTGTCTCTAAATGTGTGTTCTGAAATAAAGCGTACAGCATCAGTAGGTGGCAGTGTTGCATAAAGCTGAAGCACACAGTTGGCTGAACGTATTCGCGGGTTTTGGAAGGAGTTCCCATCTGTGAGTCAGTGTTTTTGTCCTTCCTTTACAGATTGATTCATTTGAGCTGCTGTATTATTACGATGAGCACCTGGGACACTTAATGTGGTACGTGTTTGGGATAATTACATACATGATGTATAGATGCAATGAAATGGCGCGGGACAAGTTTGAAAGCAGCGAGTCATGATTTATTTACCCATTACTGTTTAAATATATTCAAGATTATAAATTTGGTTTATAAATAAGCAAGAGTTCAAACTCTGAGAATGTTTTAAACAATTTCGCTGCCTTTTAGCTCATGATCAAACGCATCGCAGAAGCTATTGTGATCTGCCACCATTACTTACATACTATGTTATTTCCAAAGGCTCCTAGCCGAGCTCAAAGTAGGCAGTAGCATTTACATTTGCCCTGGTCCTGAGGAGAAATTAATGGGAGGAATTTATTATCAAAGGCATTTTTTTATGCCTCATCAAAATTCAGTCATAATCTCTGCTGGTGTGTACAGTTCTCTGTGTGTGAAATTCAGCAAAAAAAAAAAAAAAAAAAGCCAGTCTACAAGGTCCACTCATGTTTAGGAGTGACCAACACAGTTCTTATCAAATAGGTGAAAAAAAAAAATAAAATTAGTTGAATTTATTTTTTATAGTTCAAGCACATTCTGAACCTTAAAACTTAACAATGCTCCTAACTTACATCTGAGTCCCGTTATCCAGTGAAATAAGATGTGATTCAGGTTTGATGTGCTTTTCCTACATGTTGTATGATGTTGTCTGTGAAAAGCGCTATATAAATAAAGTTTTACCTACTTTTTACTTACAAGGACCGCTGCTGTAAAAGCTTAACTCAACCCCCTTGTTGAAGCATTTGGGTACAGTTTCCTTATCAGCTCATATTTTGAAAGGATTTAATATGAAATAAATAAAAGTAGTAAAAGTAACTCGATGAGGTCGTAGGATGACGTAAAGCACTAAATTCCAGCCCATTGATCGAGATGTACACCCACCATGCTGCACATTATTCAAAAACATCACAGGACTTTATATTCCCACTGCTGCTGTGGGCTTGTGTGGTTACCTAGCTACGGGGGTGAAGGGATTCTGGCCTCAGGACGGGGGACCAGGAGGTCGGCCTGTGCTCTGCGTCCCTTCCTCATATCTGTTTGGCCTCAGGGGTCCATCACACAATTAAGATTCCATCCCCAGGTTCGCTTTTCAGAGCAAAACCTCCTCGACACATGCAGCCCACCAGCTTCTTTCACATGGTACGCCTGGAACGCAGAGGCAGGACACGTTAAAAAAATAAAATAAATAAAAAATAGAAAATGAGCGTTAAAAAGCAAGCCTTTTGTCCTTGTAGATAATAACCCTTTTATTTCATTACCAACGCGGTATCTCACTGCAGACTGACTCATCCGCTTAGCTAATTACAAACCAGCCTGAGTGGCATGTAAATTCACTTTTTTATATAATGAATGAATTAGCAGGACTAATGACACTGACCGTGAATATCTCCTCAAGTTGACCTTTAGTATCTCGCTAATTACATGACATTAGGTCACACTTTTCAAAGATGGGAACAAAATGGAAGAAAAACTCTGAGAACTATCATCTTAAATTTTTTAGAAGTCCTTCTCCTTAACACGTTATTCACAGTTGGAGGGTCTATTAGGGTTGAATATATCAACTATGAGCCTATACTTAACTTTAAAGAGAAGTTATTGGAAAACACACATATATGTATATATATACAGTACAGACCAAAAGTTTGGACACACCTTCTAATTCAATGGGTTTTCTTTATTTTCATGACTATTTATAAGGCAAGAAATCCCACTTATTAACCTGACAGGGCAGGTTGACCTATGAAGTGAAAACCATTTCAGGTGACGACCTCTTGAAGCTCATCAAGAAAATGCAGAGTGTGTGCAAAGCAGTAATCACAGCAAAAGGTTGCTACTTTGAAGAAACTAGAATATAAGGGGTATTTTCAGTTGTTTTACACTTTTTTGTTTAGTGCATATTTCCACATGTGTTATTGATAGTTTTGATGCCTTCAGTGTGAATCTACAATGTCAATAGTCATGAAAATAATGGAAACTCATTGAATTAAAAGGTGTGTCCAAACTTTTGGTCTGTACTGTATATACTGTATATACGTATATATATAAGCCTTTGGCTGCCTTCTAAGAAGTGAACTGAGGTGTGAATATAATATCCTTTTTATTATGTTTGAATAGATGGGAGTCGATTTGGCAGGTTTATAACTGTTGTAAGAGCTGCATAATTTCCTCTCAGCAGGAGAGATGTCCGACCTTGATGTCTCAGAGAGCAGTGATCAGTATGAATCTGTGTTTTAAGAGTAGTTAGCATGATTTAATTCCCAAAGTAGCAAAAGCAATCATTTAGAAACATTCATTCAAGACAAGAAAAAGTTCATTTCTGATTATTTTTAATATAATATCAGTACATACCAAATAAACTGATATTATATATAAAGTATTCATTTAGAAACATTCATTCAAGACAATAAAATAGTATGTTTCTGTTTATTTTTAATGTAATATCAGCTTATGAAGACTGGACAGGTTCTGCTTCAAAAATATTGTCATTTGTTTTTAAGCCTGCTGGGTTTATTTTCAGCAATTAGAGTCGTGTAGCTCCGCTGTCCCTGCCGTTTAATTTACAACTCAGGAAGGTTGCTGCTGATTGAGTTTAGACATTACTTGTGTAGATGTTTCTTTTGAGTAAAGTATTTAAAAGTTTTACTCAATGCTGATTAAAAAAATAATGTTCATCTTCAGTCAGTCTGCCGCCTTGACAGATTAGTGTAGTGGTGTGATGGGTTCATTTGGTGAATTTATGTGAATAAGATAACATACTAATACTACTAACCAGATCACCCCTTTTTGAAACAAATATGAAAAGAAAAAGATGAACAAATGTAGTTTATGACAGAGTCTGCTTCTTTTTCCCAGGTATATTCCATTCTTCATCATTGTGCTGATCTACTTCAGTGCCTGCTTCTCAGACTCTGACGGTCAGGAGAAAATGCCTCTCTCTGGTTGGCTGTTACTGGGACCCAACTCTCTCTACTATTGGTCAGTTCTTTTTGTGATAGCTTTCTAAATCATTCACCATGAATATCATTTTAAATGTATAAAATTGATCTACAATGTTGCATGAATTAAAAACAGATTGTTTGTACATTGATTCATTAGCCACATGAACTATAAGTGTTCGAGAAACTAAATGTGTGTCATCAGTTCAACTTAAAATGAGACTCATATCAGGTTGATTCATCACAGGCAGACTGACATATTTCAAGCTTTTCATTACATTAGTTATGATGATTATGGTTTACAGCTAATGACAGACCATAGGACCAATGAAAAAGTTAAACCGGGAATGTCTGAAAATTCTGACCTTGTGCTGTACGGTATATAGTTACAAGTTGTACTGCATCAGTAGAGTGTGGCATGGAGCAGACCAGTCTGTGGTTCTGCTGAGGTGTTCAGGAATCCCAGGTAGCTTCTCTATTGCAACCTACGGCTCGTCAACATTAAGTCTGCTGTCCTTCATTTTCCCCTTGACAATTCCCCATAGGTACTCTCAGGTTAAGGTCGGGCCAGTTTGCTGGCTAGTCGGTCACGTTGTCCTTAAAGCCGGTATTAAAACTTAAGTTTTAATACCTAAGAGTCGGCAGGTATCAAGTCTGGCTTAAAAATAAAATCAGCCTATCTGTGAGATGACTCAGCAGTAGGAAGCTTGAAATGTTCTAAAGTTTTCTGAAAAATGGCACTGCTGACAATAGACTTGATAAAACTCTGTGGCACATGTGGCCCCCCAAGGCAAAACTGACTTTGGAAACCTCACACTGGACTTCAAGCAGCTTAGATTCTGTGCCCCTACACTCTTCCTGCAGCCTCTGGAGGTTTGATTTCCAAATGAAATATGAATTTTGCTTTGAATTGTATTTTGGACCTCTGAGCAACCAGACAATTCTTTTTCTCCTTAGACCATAAAACGTTTCTGGTCCAAGCGTGTCGTAACACAAGAAATATGACACTAGCAGCCCATTACTTAGATACATTTCTGTCTAGTGGCTCCTAAAGCTGCAGTACGCAACTTTTGAATCTTCCCAAAACTTCTGAACGGGCTTTGCTTGGGCACATATTCTCGTTGTTTTTCTTCCTTCCACACAACATTCGATTAATATGTCTGGACAGTATCTTTAGGCTCACTCTCCTCCTGATGGGCAATAACATAACCTTAGCATAAGATTTCTGCATTGAGGTTATGTAATATTTTCATTTTTAGAGGGACTGAATTTTGCATTTTTATTTATGTTTAAGCCATATTCTTCAATAAATTACTTTTCCAATATTTTAATGGAATGAGCTGGTACCTCGGTTACACTTTTAATTAAATTAAGTTTATCTCATTAAATAATCCTCAAGAAAGACCGCACTGAAACACACTTGAGACATACTTGAAAGAGCATACTTCCCCAGGAAGACGCACACAGACTCACAAAGGGAAATGTTTCTGGAGACAAACGCAATTCTATTTGCATTTTTTTGGATTTCTTTGACTTATGCAGATTGAATAAGTTTACGCAGCCAAGCTCGCATGCAGCTTTCAAAAAAGCAAAAAAACCCCAAAAAACAACAGAAGTGTGGAATTGTTGGAAATGATGCCTTGTGTGTGCTGGATGCAGATGAGCTGAAAATCAGCTTGAAGCAAAAAGAAGACAATTATGGCAGATTTCATCACAAAAGGAAAAGGGCAAAGGTTGTAGAAGGACATTCAAAATGTTGCATCTCACTATTTCTCTTCATCACAGAATCCAGTAATAACATCTGCTCTTTTTTCGTCTGCTGTGAAATGAAACCAAATAATAAACAGCACTAATAAAATTAGAAATAGCTCAACTGTTTCTAAATTTTTTAGGGCTGCCTACTGCAGTGACATGAAAACACCAACACAACACCAACACAGTGCAAACACCAACACAAAGTATCAAAGAATTACGCCAGCAAACAAGCCTGTTGCATTTGAATATTTACGCACCGTAAAGCGATTTGATGTTTCCGGAATAATTTGGGACAGTCTTGTAAAGCAGAAACGGGCTAACAGCCCCTCGGCTTTTACATCTGGTGCTCCTCGCTCTCTATAACATACTTCATCTCTTGCCAAGAGTCATGACTGCATGTCATGACGTTGCAACATAGAAACGTATATCTCCAAAATTGGCCATGACAAACATGTTTATAGTTCCTGTCACAGTGGCTCATGTCGGGGCCACATAATGATGACACTCGGAGACGCTGCTGCCAAACTGCACTCGGTGAATGTGACTTTTCAGGATAAACAAGTGGTGCGTTTGTGGACACCAACAGCTGACAAAACGATGGTGGGGCTCTGCAGCAATGTAGTTGGTGCACTTTGTTGATGTGAGTAAAAAGATTTCTTATCGTTTTGGAGGACTATCAGGAACAACAACTTTTTATCAAGAAACTTTCAAACTATATTAATTAAAAAGTAACAACAGCCAACATGCCAAAAAGATCTTGCTGTCGAAGCAAGTTCAACCTCAAAATAGATTGCAAGACATTAAAAGGAGTGTCCAAAAACTCTGTAGAGGTTTAACTTTTGTGGGAGGTGTGCAAGGATGTGACCTTTGATGTCGATGGGAAAACATGCAGGCGAGACTAAAGTTTGTCAGGGAGGAGTGAGATGAAGGCCAGGACTATTGGAAAGCACCAACTTTATCATAAATTATGCTTTGCGTAATAATTCTCCTTTTTATGCAAAGAACGATTCTCCAGCGAGCTGCTGGGGTTGGGGATACAATGCTTGTCCATTATGAGTGATGGAAGAGATGATCTTAACTTTCTCCTTCTCTATTTGCACTTTGCTCCTGGCCTAACAAATTAAAAATAAGAAAATAAAAATGATGTTAAGTAAATAATACAAAAATAAAGTTGTAATGATATGAAAATAAAGTCATATTATGAGAATACAGTAATATTATGACTGTATTCTCATACAACTTTATTGTTGTATTATTTACCTAATCTCATTTTTATTTTCTTATTTTTCATTTTAAGCTTTGTAATGAAGGTCTTCATTACTGGTCAGGATAACACTTTAATTATGTGCAAATGATAATGAGACGGGTACAAATAGATTGAAGTATTTTATTGGGTGTTTTATGCAGGACATCTCAGTGGGTATTGAGGGTGTCCTGGGGGGAATAATGTAAATGAAGTAGGTATGGTAATTATGAAATGTATTACAAATGTTTGTAGATTATGGCTTACCTCTGCCTGAACACCTGGTAAAGATTCCGGAAGAGACCAAGTGCAGATGGAAGAGGGGGAACAAAGCCTGAGGTATTTTAGAAGTGATGAATAAATTAATATTTATATGAGGGTAGTTTTAGATAGCAAATGAGTATGTAACCATGAAGAATGTTTGTTATTTATGTGTTGAAGATTGGTTGTTTTGTTAAGTTGTTTGGTGTATATGTGGTTTGTTCTATCCTGTCTTTTGAGAAGTGTGTTAATTGGTACCGCCCAGGATTACAAAGCCTGCATGTTGGCCACATGATAGGAAGTAATAGGTGCGGGTGCTGCGACACCTCATGACCATGTAAGCAGGAATGTCATCTTTGTTAAATGTTGGAGATTAAAACACCTGGTTGGTTGCACTACCCCTGCCTCCAGACTCCTATTTCAGCCTCCCGCTAAGGGCCATCCTAACAAGCCTTATTCTGGTAATTTTATTATTTTTTTCTTTTCTTCGTTTGGTCCTAATACTCCGCCATACTCGTCAGCTACTCTCGGTTGTTAAAATAAACGATACCCCAACTTTTTTCCTCAGCTAGGAAAAAACATTTTTAAAGTTTTTGGGGTAAAATCATTTTATTTTTTTTACTTTTTCTTGTTTGTTTAATGTCCATTTTTTTTGCCTTTAGTGAATCCAATTTAAACTCCCTTTTTCTTGAGTGCATGTTCATCAAATCTGTTTTGGTTTAATGATAATTGTACCTGTAATTATGAGCTGTTGCATAGCCTATGGAAAAACAAATGAGATTTAGCTTATTAAATGTAGCCATTTGATAGCCTTAAACAAAAATAACTCCTGCTGTTTTTCTCTTTGTCGTCCCAAAGGTACTTGGCCACCGAGGGTCAGATAACTGGACTGTTCCTCCTTACTTTCCTCGCCATGTTCACAGTGATGATTTTCCAGCAGCGTAAAGGCCTCGCCCCGGACAGCAACGGCTCTTTTCTTTTTTATAGCTTCAGCGTTACTCTGCTGCTCGTGTCCCTGTGGGTGACCTATCTGTGGGACGACCCAGTGCTACGCAACAAATACCCCGGACTGTTTTATGTTCCAGAGCCCTGGTCCTACTACACCTTACACTTAAGGGAGAGCCACTGAACCGAACGTTAAAATTTTAAATATAGGAGCAACCAGTGTTGTTATGATGTGATCGATTATTTCTGAAGCGCAGGTGAAATCTACTCCCAGACAGTATTCAGGTAATCCAGGCTTTCTCGTGGTATTTTTAGGTTATGAGAAACAAACACTTGTGTAGAAAAAATGTTGGTTTTTTTTTTTAAATATATTTTTGCATTTTTTAAATGTTTTTTGAGGACTGTTGTGCTTTAGTCTATTAAAGTTAAAGAGTATTTACCCGCTAAAGAAAAAGGAGGATGTTCCCGTTCCTCGTTAATCTGTGTTGCTCATTATCACAGTTGGTCTCCTCCGGACCTGAAGCCTACTGTATGTTTAAGGTGTTACAGACATTTTTTGATGATGTGTACCACCATGAGAACAATACATCAACTCGTACTTTTAAGTAAATGTATTCAGCTGCTAAATCTTGCACATGTTGAAAAACAGCCGCATTAACTAGAGTGCGAGACAAACAAAGTCTCACCTCAAAGGATCCTATTAGTCTCTTGCTAAACCTGTTGATATAAATCTTTCAGCATCTCAGAGGAAACATGGCTGCTTTTCTGTGGGTTACAAATGGGAAACAAAAGTGATTCCTGACACATTTAAGGAAAATAATATGCATACGTTTGTACCGTTCTTGCTGCAAAACATAAAAATAGGAGTCAAAGAGAACAGGGCACATTTTTTTCCTCCACACCATCTGTTTTAGGTCAAACATTTACTACGCATTAACACAGAGGGGAGTCGCTGTGCTTGGTGTTTGACTGGGAAGCCGCGTATATTAATGTGGTGCTCATATATCCTCCACTGCTCTGTTTTCACTCGACGCACCAGACGTCGGCAGAAGGAATCAATCTGGATGTTTCTCAGAGATGTTGCATTGCAGAATGCGACATCTCTTAGTATTCTTGAAATAAGACACAACTAACTTCAAAGTAACTTTTCAGCAAGATATAGAAGCATTTTTAAAAGTCAGTAAGTCAGAAGAGTAGGACGCCTGACGACTTTACACGACTTGGAGGAAAACACTTGTTCTCCTGACAAACTGGTCCCTAAGTTGACGAAAACTCATAATCCCTTGACATATTGAAAAAATGATCAGTTAAATGGGGCTGCTAATGATAATATTGTATTTTCAGTGTGTGTAAAAAAAAAATATATATGAAAGACATTTAAAATCAAATCATCTTACTAAATGTTTACGACCCCAAAATATTACTTTGTGTTATAGAAGATTTCTAATTACTTCTTTAAAAATGTGGTACACAATGCTTACAGTTTGAATATTACTTCTCTCACTTTTCGTTATTTATGTAAACCAGACTGTCCATGTAACTTTTCCTCACTGCAAAAACACAAAATCTAATATTTTCGGTCTAATGTTTAGTGCAAATATCTTAGGATTCTTGAAATAAGATGAAATTAACTTGAAAGTAACTTTTCAGCAAGATATAGAAGCATTTTTAAAAGTCAATAAGTCCTTGATATTGATGGAAAAAGTACTTGTTCCATTGGCAGATATTTTCATTTAAAATGTGGGGAAAATGTCTTGTAAGTGAAATAATCTGGCAATGGAACAAGTGCTTTTTCCATCAATATTAAATATTTAGTGACTTTAAAAAAGCTTCTGTCTTTCTGAAAAGATACTTGCAAGTTGGTTTTATCTTATTTCAGGAATACTAAGATATTTGCCCTAAAATATAAAGCAAAAATAGTTGGTGAGATATTGTTTTTTGCAGCAAGCTAATATTATAGCTAAACAACAATAGAAGAAAAAGAGGCATCTATTTTTTTTTTGGCTTTAAACAAAGGCCCCTTACCCCTCCATTTTGCAATTTTGGCATGTTTTAAGCTTCGGCTAGAAGATAGGAAGTGCGTTTCATTAATGCATTCTGTCACTAATCCCTGTCTGTTGGCCTAGTTTCTCTCCATTCCACCTGCTGTACGGCTGCAGGGGTTTGGAGCCTATAGCAAACAGCAGGGTGCACAAACCGCTGGGATAATAGTTGGAGACAAACAACCCTTCAGCTTCTCATCCAGGGTTATGAGTAATTTACCTTGATTTGAATGGGCCTTAAGCATATAAGCCTTTGTTTTCCCACATAGTCATCCTTTCATGTTGAAGTATATGGTGATTCTGTGCTATTGCTGACTTCTTCTTTATGTGGGAGTGGTAAGGAAAGGGCCAGTGCGGCATGTTGGATCTGGTATCAGCGTTTCCACAGCAACACGTATTAAATTGCACTATAGTCCATCACAGCTGGACTTTAGACAGGTGGAGGCACAGGTGACGTTAGTAACTGAGCGCACTCTTCTTCCAGGAAGGAAGCGCAACAGCTTTAGAAATGGTAAGAGAAAGAAAGTATTTTCCTAAAGCCTTCTTGTATATTTAAATATTAATCAATCTTGTTTATATGACAACTAACACTAAGCTGTTGTTGCTCTGCAGGCTAAGTTCTTTACACCAGCTCAAATCAGCGGTAAGAGCTGTTTGTGTTTTGTTTTCCTTAGCACTTCCTTATACAATCATTTAACCGTTTCTTGATACTTAAGCATCAAATTCCACCATAAGCAAAACATCTTTACTCAAATCAATCTTAACCAGCTTCTTTGCTTCATGTAGGAACACATAGTATCATTTCTACCGTTTTCTCTCTGCAGAGTTCAAAGAATGCTTCTCCTTGTACGACAAAAAGCAGAAGGGTAAAATCGAGTCAAAAGATCTGATAACAGTTATGCGCTGCCTGGGAACAAGCCCCACGCTTGGCGAAATAGACAGGCATCTTCAAGTCCAAAAAATCGGTATGTACACTGAGAACAAAGATCGAAATGTAATGTTTAACAGTTAACCCTGTAGGTGCTCCCCTCACGACAGGCACTTTGCTCCCAGCAGCCGATCTCACAGATCCTAAAGATTTTGCTGAATCTGTGAAAAATAACAGATACCCCAATTTATCAATCAGAAAACAGGATTTTATAACTAACAGTGAGAGACTACATAGAAGCTTGACATTTCTCAGGCTCTGCTTTGATTATTATTATTTTTTAAATCCTTTACATAGCTTTCAGGTAATGTGCTTCTGTTTTAGAAGGTGCTTTTAAGGTGGAGCCTTCATAGTGTCTTGGTTCACTTTTCTCACTCTTTTGATACATTTAAAAAGACCTGTGCAAGTCCTGGAGAGATATTGATCAAAACCACATGAAACGGATGCAAGAATGTTTGGCTCCTAGGAGCTACAGGTGGTTTAAAATTCTGCTGAAATAAGAAAAATGTACATACACACATGCACATCGCTTTGTAACACATGTTTTGACTGCATCTAGTTAATCAATGTAATGTCTGTTTAGGAAAGACAGGCGAAGTAGACTTCTCTACCTTCCTGATCATGATGCACAGGCAGATGCAGCAGGAAGACCCGAAGAATGAAATCCTGGAGGCCTTTAGGATGACGGACAAGCAGAAGAAAGGACAGATCCAGGCAGCTGAGCTACGGGCCAAGCTGACCACCTTAGGAGAGAAACTCACAAACAAAGAAGGTAAATTGTTCTGGAAAATTGACTCATGTTGAATTAATTTGGCCAAAATCCTTTGATTAGCAACAATAACATGCTGATTTCACACGTCACTGTAGTACTGTAGCAGTGTGTTGTAATAAAACTGGCTACGTTTAAGGTACTGGGCAGGTAAATTTAACAATATTGTTTTCAGTGGTTGGTATTTTTGAACATTTTGTTCATCTGAGTGAAAAGCACAGATGTCTTTAAAACTGTTACACCCTGCCAGAGATGGGTTGACTCAAAGGACTGATAAAATGGTGGATGCCCTTACATTTTCTTACATTACTTTAGATAAGACAAAAATAATATTAGTAGTAAAAGTATAAACTTCTGTCCAGACTCCCTCTCTTATCTAAACTGACAATTCACCAAATTTCTGGATACATTTATTGTATCTTCATCATGTTTTGTAATGACATAAAGAAAGCGATCAGAATCAGTTTGGCTTTTGAGTTCAGCTCTGTGACTCCCAGACAACTCGCAAGCTGTTCGCCTCAATTCAAGTTTGGAAATGTTCTTTCCCCGTCTGCCCAAACAACCTCAGTGTCTAAAATAGGAGTTTTTTCTATCAACAAATTATATATTTTTTACTGCAATTCGATTTGAGGGGCTGCGCTCACCATGCCATCTTGGTCTTTCCTGACGGATACGCCGTCTGTACAGAAGCAGCAGCAAATGGACGTTACATTTTTTCTTACAAGTGAAGGCACCAACAAAAGTACCTTCATCACATTATAACAGCAACGAAAATAACAAACTGAAAATGCTGATTTTACATCTTGGTTCCTGATCATGTTGAATCTTGAAATTGTGCTGCAGCATAGCTCACGTCTGCAGGAGGTTAGAAAAATAGCAGTTTATTGCAGCAGTTATATTGAGAAATGTTTAATACCGATATATTTCTGCAGACCCTCAAAGGGTATGAGAAATCTGTGGTGCTTAAATAAAAAAAGCACGTTTTGTAATTTTTTTGTCTTTTATATATTGTCTTTGTGTGAACTTTTACACCTGAATTTCCCCACATTTGCCGAAATAGAAAGACATTTATTTATTGTCCTTTGCAGGACATTAAGGTTGTTTATATTCTATTCTACCTTTTTATATGCACTTAGCTCCTACGGAAGTGGATTTATTTATTGTCATTGCTAAAAAATGAACGACAATAATATTAATTCAAACCTTTTCATCAGTCCAATGTGTTGGAAGACCGGTCCTTCCTTAAATTTTATTAGGAGCCTTCCTCAATTCTTTCTTATTTTCTTCCTTAAACATCTGCAGGCTCTGATTCCAAATGTTATTTTCTTTTCTACAGAGTATTGGTGCGTTGAGGAAAATTGAAAGTTCTACTAAATAAATTTATAATCAGATTAACCCAGTTTAAATATTTCTGAGATCTTGTAAAATGTGCCTATGTATTCCTTTGCTGACTATTAGGACAAGATAATGTTGAGCAATTTTCACACAACATAAAACAGCTTAGAGTTACGCTCAGGAAAGCCCAGCCAAACCCGTCCTTTGAGCAGCTCTCAAAATCACAAATTAAAAGCACGAACAAGCACATTTGCAGTTTGCCACTTTGTCAGCTTTCATTACCACAAATCCAGCTGGTTAAAAGCACAAAGGTTTTTTTTTTGTTACTTTGCCTTTAGTAGTAATTAAAAGAAACCAGTTCAATTTGTTTCCAGAAAAGTGCCTTTAAAAAAAAAAAAACAACAAAAAAAACATTCTCCTATTCATACCCTAAGCAACATTATTTTTATACTTAAAATAAAAATGTAGTACTGCATTCCCAAAACTGCCAAGCCATTATTTAAATATTTCCCTAATTTTTTTTACAGACACAGTAGAATATCTCGTGTCATTTCTGATGGCAACAACTATGAATCCCAAGCTGCGAGGTTTGATGGGCCGACACACAGAGGAGATGCTAAAGTCTGGGTAAATCTCCAGCGGTGTTTGGAGCCTTTCAAAGCCCTCTTATTCAAGCAGTTTCTGGCTTCATGTAACTCTAAGCACCGTCAGTGGGCGGGTGTCACTGGGTGGGTGCCATGCACATTAAGCAGCTCACAGTCAAAAAGCCTGACTCAGTCTCAGCGGGAAAACAACCATCAAGTTAGTGGATCTCTGAACTGCTGAATATTAATGCCCCTCCACTAAAAGAGCAGACAACAGTGCTTTGGACTTTGACAAAAAAAATTAAAAAATAGAAACAGCAGAGACAGAACTGGGTTTCTGTACTGCTGTAATTCAGCTGTTTAAGGATTCTGGACATATTTGCAGAGGTTGCAAGGCTTTATAAAAAGCCAGATTAGAAAGACTTGTGTGTCTTTTTTTTTTTTTGCATCTGTGTGTAGGGCATGCTTAATCACTCCTTGGTCTTTTTTGATCATCCTGGTACAGACTATCTCCTGGAACATTATACGTGCAAAAATAACATTCATTCATCTTGTATAATATTCAGATTAAACACTTTACACAAATTACCTAAAAAATGTACAATTTAATCCACGTTTTTAAGGGACACAACACAGTGAGTTACTAGTCAGATTTGTTTGGCACCCAGCAGTAAATCTAATACCGAACCTACTGCTTTATTCAAAATACAAACCCAGTTTTGTGCACAGAGTATGTAAAAAGCAGTGGGTTCATTTTCGTAAAAAAAAACAAATTTCATGACGATAGCTACATTGCTGCGTCTCTATTATTGGTTCATTTCTATAAAAGCAAATATTTTATGAGACCAGAGGTTTATACGAGCAGAACTAGAGAAATAATAGACAATTTCAGAAAAAACATTCCTATTTTTTTCCTCTGTTTTAGCGGGGATTCAAACTTCCACTTTGCTGGCAACATAATGAACCGTAAAGAAAAATAAAAAAAAAGAAGCTAAAAAGCCTTAAATGACTGAAATACTTTTCCGAGCTTGAACAGCATTTCATTCTTTTCAATACGTGGCTTTTAAAGCCTTCTTAGTCTGAAATCATATTTAAATCTGTTATTTCTCTTCTGTTTTCTTTCTTCAGTGGACGACCTCTTCAAAGAAGCAAACATCAAGTCAAATGGCATCATTAACTATGAAGCATTTACTCAAATGGTGACACTTCCACCAGTCGATTATTGACGATTTCAGGTAAAAAAAAAAAAAAAAGTGGTTTAAATTGAACTGGAGACACAATAAACTTGAGTTTTGCAACTTGTGGAAATCCCAACTCTTCAGTGCTTCAGACTGAGGCCCTTGATCAAATCAAAAGATATTATTTACCTTAACACTTGAGTATTTTCTTCATGAACTAGCACTGCATGCAGTAATATACATCATGATATGATCATGCTAATCTAAATTAGCATGCTTACATTTTGTTTTTAAATCTGTATTTTAAAAAAACTAACTTAATATTCCTTTGGGATTGGACATTTGTAAACTTACCATTAAATTTGTAATTTGAAAAGAACACAATTTTTTTTAATGTCTTTCTTCATTAATAGATTTCTAATTCACCTCTGTGAAATAAATACAAATGAAAATAGGAAAAAAATTAATTATTTTTAAACACTTAACTGAAAAGCTTTTGCTCATCAAGGAAACTGGGACGTAGCTCTCTCCTATGTGGGCAAAATATACGCATATGTTGTCAGACAGCCATTATTTTGAAACATCTGTCCTTGGTCCTCTTCTTTGTACTTTGATTTTCAGCTCTTTTTGTTGTTGCTGATTTTCAGTTCCATTCTAGCAGTTCTTTTGTCCTTAGCTGTGGGTTCAGCATCACTGTATGGCTGAAGAAGAAGAAGAAAGAAACCTTTCATTTTCATATTTTAGCATTTGGCAGCAGAGTCTTATCGAGAATTTCCTGGTCAATGTTTCCACTCATCTTTTCTTTATTTACATAAAATCTCCTACTAGCGTAAGTCAAAACACATCTGATGTTCCCACCTCTGCACTTTCCTGTTGGTGTTTTTCTTCTGGTGGTGAGCAGTCCATTTTTCTCACTCTTGGTCCAAGTAGACCAAAATGTAGTCCACTTTGAAATGCCTTGTTGCTGAAAATGTTCTATATAAGTAAAGTCACGTTGCCCACTTGTTCTCCTGGAACTTCAAAAGCTTTAGGGAGATTTCTCCTCATCAGTGGAGTTCTGGATCGTTTGTTGCGAGTTCACAGCAGCTGAGGACACAACTCTTGAGTTTTCCCCTTTATTGAGAGATCTTCATAAATTTCCCTGCAGGTGGTTCTTTGAATTATTCTGATTATTGCTTTGACTACAGTCATGACCAGCTTATGGCATCATGTCTGCTCCAAATACCATTAGAAAGTTGCACAAAAATGTTGAGAGAGCGCTTTGAAGTTATCCATTATGGGAAATGACAAACCATATTCATTACTTCCACATTAAAACTCTGCAGTTTTTAGTAGGTGATAAAGTCATTTAACAGCCTCTATAATCCTCTTTAATATCTCACAAACTGCAAAGAAAACAAATATAATGAACAGAAAAATATTTTACAGCATCAGCGGAAACGTCGGCTTTTCCTTGTGGCATTCCCTCTGTGACACAAGATAAACTGCAAACACCAGCATGCCTTAGTGCTGCTTAAAGAGGCTTTATAAGATAAGATCATTACATCGCTTTAGGGGGTTATTAATGTGAAAACTCTTTTACCTTAGTATAAACACAATCTCTAGGAAAGAATCATTCAGCATCTATCAATTAGGAGATTGTTTTAGCTTTGGAGTCAGTTTTTCCCATGTTGTGAACACTTTTGTAAATAAAAACTAAGCTTCTTGACCTTTTCTTTTTAGATCATCTTTTTTTGCACAGTATGAAAAATGTTGAAAGTAAGCCCTTACGCTAGACAGCAGACCGAAAAGTGAAGGGTGGATCGATGCTGAGATATGTTGCTATTCATAAATAATCAAGGTTTCAAAATGTGTCTGAAATTATGCCTGAAGAATTAATTCTCCACCATGCGAAAAATGTTTCCATACATCAACTAATGAAGCAAAGGGGACCATGTGAATTCTTGTTAAAACTTAATCCATCAATCAAATTACTTGCACATAATCAATTGTACTTAATATTAATTGGTTGAAGATGATGGTGAGGTGGACGATGGGGTGGAAAAGGTGTCACAGAAAAAAGTTAATACAAATCAAAACCAACTATATTAATAATATTAAGAACCAAAATGGGGGGAACAAATAAAGCCATCCATCCATCCATCCACTGTCTGTTCACCCTTGTCCCTAATGGGGTCGGGAGGGTTGCTGGTGCCTATCTCCAGCTACGTTCCAGGCGGGAGGCGGGGTACACCCTGGACAGGTCGCCAGTCTGTCGACAAATAAAGCCCGGAGTAAAATTTTTCTATTGGCAACTTTCAAACGAAACCTAAACTGATTCAAAGATACATTTTTATCAAACATTTCACTGCTTTCAGAAGTTTAAAGGGAGTCATTTGGTAACTTGAGAGAGTTTTGGTAAAGAAAACAAAGGAACTCATCGAAACATTAAACAAACTGAGTCGCAGCATCAAGGATGGAACAGGAAAAGGTTTTTACCTACTCAGGGTCACACCATGCTTTTCTGTAGTCGGCGTCGGTTTGTCCAGGGCATTCTTGGGTAACGTTTAATTCCAAGTCACTTTTTGCATAATTTGGAAAGAAATCTGGACCAAAGTTTATCCCTTCGGCATAGGTACTGCATGCATGAACAGAAACCTCTGCATCTTTCTGAACCCAACTCTTCTGAAGTGTCAGGAGAAGGCTTTCTCTCTGCCAGTGAGAAAAAGGGAGCTGGGTGTCCGTGGACAAAGAGGAGATCCTTTCTTGAAGATAACATGTTTGCATTTTTTTTCTTTGCTTTAAAAAAAAAAAAGCATTAAAATATGTATTTAACTCATACACTCAGGGGGTTTGATCGTGTTTTCTTGAGTACAGTTGACTGATAAGAGCACGTAAAGGCTAAAATCACATTTCCTCCATCGTTTGTATTCTCCATGGCACCGGTTCACCTGAGGCGTCAGAAAAGAAATAAAAAAACGGGACGGTTTAATAAAAGGAGACGTTTCTTTTGTTTATTTTACAAGGCCTGTTGAACATGAAAAAGGAGCACTGCTTTTATTGAGACTGATTTTCTTTTCAGAGGAAATGTTCATCTGTTTAGAGAAACTGTCAGTCACACATTACATTGACACCTTATGAGTTACATGAAGGTGGAGGTGCAGAGGTGTCCTGCTACATCTAAGCGAGTCCATCTTGTTTGACTTTGTTTAAACTTTACATGTTGAAGACGAAGAAGTGCAGAAACATTTGAAGGTACCGCTGCAGCTTCGACGGGATCAAACAAACATTTTGAAAGCAGAAACCAGAGCTTGTACATATAAGGAGTACTACACGTGTTTACCCATTAACTGTTTTTACATAACACGATAAAGTGTAGTGTCTTTTTTTTTTTTTTGAGATGTTTGACAATCATTTAAAACAAGTAGTACTCTAACACACATTTACTTCAAACTAAGAGCTTAACCAGGATTAAAAACACCAAATGATTCACTACTCAAGTTGAAACGGCACTGGGCCCGCCATTACCTGAAACTGGCACCAGAACAAGTGGAGCCTGAGCAGCTCCTAGCACCAAATATACCTGTAGCTTCTACTTTCTTAAACATTTACTCTGACAGTTAAAAAAAACAAAACAAAAAAAAACAAACCTGTGTGGTAAAGCAAAAGGGTAACAAATGTAAAGGGTAGACTATTTCATGTAGCCTTTTTTACAAGCTGCTGCAGACATTTAACAAGCTGAAGCGTTGATAAAGCCCACCCCTAGTCTGTCACTGCTCTGTTACATCTTTACAACCAAATGCTGTTCAACCAAACTGAGAAAAACAGAGACAGCAGTGTCAGGAACACGCAGCATGAAAAGGGCTCTGAAAAAACCCCACAGCATGATAAAAAAAAAAAAAATTGGGGCATTTTGAACATAGGCATTAGTTTCTGCTTCAAAGACTGCATATAAAAACTGGACAAAACCACTGAGCTTCAGAGATGAAGCCAGAGCAGATGTTCCTTTGAGTGCAAGCTACCTGATTACCTCAGAGTGCCGGCTCCAACATTTCTCTATAAAAAAAACTGCTTTTTCCTAAGGTTGCTGTTGGAAAACAGGAACCTTAAAGCTAAATCAGTTCATCATTATGAGCATCTTTTCAAGACAAGTTACTCTTCCTTTGTGGCTGTAGTTGCTGAGTTGCTGTAGATCATAGCACAGGCAGACAGTTTATTCACACAAATCACATCTTACTAATGCAAACTAATGTTCATATCTCATCAAAAATGTATACATTTTCTTGAAAAATTAAATGTTTGTGACAGCTCTTAAATATGTTGACTGATATGAGTTACAAAGAGTCTTTATAATACCAGTGCTGCAAACACTCCTGAATTCAGCCAAGAACTGTGATGTGCAGACCAAGTTTCACAATGTGGCATGAGATTATAAAACCAAACAAAACAAAAAAAGATTGGAAACAATGAGCTAAGCTCATCTTTCCTGCTAATATAACCTTTTATGTCCCAGCTTTGTGCCATTATTGTTCTGTCCTAGTTTATGCAGATTACTGAGCAGACTGTGCCAACTGATAGCACAGTCTGCATATCAAAAACAGATGTATAAACTCTCCTCTTAATCACTTTATATATTCTGTCGTCATGGTGTTGATTGCCACACTTCCTACAGATTCCTGCTCATTAACAACAGAAAATAAAACCTGCACTTGATCTTATTTTTTAGATTTAGACACATTTTTGTTGGTTACTTGGTGCCAAAACGCAGTCTTTTGGTGGCATTTGTAAAAAAAATTTCAAAATTTTATGACCGCATTGCATCTGCGTGCTGCTGGTACTTCTGAATTAAATCTCTGATAAAAACGTGTAATAAAAACGTATCAATTTTAAGCAGATAATTTGGAGCTGGTTTCACTTTCCTGCTAAGTTCAATGGTACCCTTAAGAAAGAAAAAAAATCTTGGTGACCAGGTGAAGAGCTTTTCAGGATGACAGCTCAGAGGTGTGTTTTTAAAGGTCTGATAATGTTTATATTTGCTTTTTGAAAAGCTTCAAACACAGTATGCCAATATGAATCCTATAGACCAGTGTGTCTGTCAGAGAGTTGATCCAACTTGGAAATTGCATGAATTGATCCTTTAGAGTCATATCTGACAGCTGACTACAGGTGTTAAAAACTCATTTAGATCAAAAAGGAAAATTTATTTTTAAGGCAACTCTGATAATGAATAGGTTTTAAAAAATATATAAAACCATACAAACAGTGATCCAGCTGAACCTCTGAGTTGAATGCTCCTGAGATACTAAATAAATGAGGACTAAGGTCACTTTCAGCTTCTGTTCAATATGACTTTAGCTAACAGGCGCAGAATAAAGGTCTGAAATTGTTTCCATTGTAGCTTCATTTATCAGCCCCAACGGTTATATTTGTCCTTTGAATGCGGTCTGGAAATTATATTTTTAATGATGCTCGCCGACACTTTGGTGGAGGTTCTGTTAATTAACAAGCCACATAAAACTCAATGTGTCAGGGCAAACTGCTTAGCCTCTATTGAAGCTTTCCAAAGGCGTCAGATTTTCACATGAAGCTGTTTGGAGGTTCTGTTATGTTCTGGTGACGCCGGGTCATTCAAAGGCAGAGATGTGCACCAAGAGTCACGTAAGGATAAATCAGTCACAGCTGTTTTACCGACAGCGTAAAATATTTGGTTCTGAATGAGTGCAAACATGGAAATACGAGAGTGTTTTTAATTGTGGTAAAAACAACCCAAAAAACTCTTCATTGGTGGATACCAGTTGGTTGACCAACATGACTATAAGCCCAGAATTTTTTTTCTCTCCAGACTTTAAACATCTGGTGATTTTTCCACTGTTGGCTCCAAACCAGGTCTGCTGAAGATAATAAGCACCGACTCACACCGCGAGTGTTTCTAGCAAACTCTCGCTCAACAATTGAGAAACTTCTGTTGTAAAAGTAAAAACTGTGATTTTAGGCAATAAAACCTATAACCAATGATTCTGACACAACAGCTATGCTTTGTATGTAAAGTTACTACAAACTTTAAAATTGGCTCTAGTTACAACTTTCAATAAAGGCAACTTGGTAGGTTTTGTTCTATCGCTACAAAACCTACCAGTCGGAATTAAAACCTGGTTTTCTGGACATAAACCTTGTGACCATTTCGCAGTGTTTAATTGTAAAACTGAATTAGTCTCTGCTAACCTGGAAAGGCTTGTAGACTTTCTCAAATGCAGCCTTAGAAAGCAGAAAAAAATCCCTGGTTTCTGCAAAAGGTTCTGGAGGTGGAAGCATGCCTTTTGAGTGTTGAACTTCGACTCTAATTCAGTTCATGTCTAGAAAGAATTTGCTGATCTGATTAAAAACTTCAGTCTGACACATGAATACATTGTGAATTCAGGGGTTCACATGTCAAGATAATTATGCCAATTTTTGATCCGACTTCTCCCTTCTGGCAATCTTAAGGATATTCCAAATATTATGATGGCTCTGAAGATAATCCTCTGATTTATTACTGCCTTGTTAATCCTCCATCTTGGACTAATTAGGCAATCCAAGATGGAGGATAATTCAAAATACAGAAACCAGACCTTTGCCACGGCCCCACTAGAAAGTGCAATGGACGTCTGCCATGTTTTTATGGCATGTTCACAAAACACTGTTAATTCTTCCTTGTCGGCCATGTTTGTTTACTCTGAACTCAAGTTTGATCTCGAGAGGTTTTGAGAGATTCCATGAATAAAATTTCTTCGTTGTCTTTGCCGTGTGGCTGAACACCACACACTGTATAACCAAACTTGATACAGCTGTGATTTTTCAATGTCTTTTGGGGACTCTCAGGTTTTGAAAACTGAGAGTCGTGAATTTTAACTTGTTGCGGTGTGAACCAGGCTTTACACTTAAGCTTTAGCTGGTAGGACATGCTTCATACAGGTAATAACACAGTTTCACTCAGGTACTTTGTCTCCGCACTGTAAGTCATACAGCAAAACATTTTAAAACTTTTAACAATGCATAGCAATCTTTGGAAAGCTTCTGAAAGACCTCACATTTTTGACCTGACACATGGCTCCCCTTTTTAAAAAACCTTAGTCGAGCAGGTACAGTTTGAGACCCATAATGCAAAAGATTAGTGTTTAGCAGAAAAGCAGAGGGCTAAAAGCATAGGACTCAATGAAATGACAAATTATCAGCTATGCACCATATGTTTTGCTTCCCAACACATGTACCACATATTAAAAGCCACTGAGCTGCATGTTTTAAGACTCTGCTGCAGTCATCACAATAAAAACAAGCAATACGACAGAAAAGATTAGTGGTTTGTCTAAATGTGTTAATGCATTGTAACTGGGTAGAACGAAAGAATCTAGCTACTGTTAAACACTCTAACCTGCTAAGCAAACGTCGTCAAAATGCGGGACGCACAAAGTGCAAACAAACATGT
Source organism: Xiphophorus couchianus (assembly GCF_001444195.1). Taxonomy (NCBI): domain Eukaryota; kingdom Metazoa; phylum Chordata; class Actinopteri; order Cyprinodontiformes; family Poeciliidae; genus Xiphophorus; species Xiphophorus couchianus. The sequence goes on along the minus strand of NC_040231.1, from coordinate 26,057,387 downwards.
AAGCCCTTGGTTTGCTGCAATTCTGTCTTTCACACCAGCTCCAAGTGAACGGTTGTCTGTCCGTGACTTGATTGTTAAGCATTAGCAGAGGTCCCGATGGTTGGCTCCCTGTAAAGGCCCGTGGTTTATTACCCTGTGGTTGAAGCGAGGAGAGTGGGACCTTGGTGGAGAGGCATGCCGGAGTCCTGACTGCACGTCCTGCAGCAGCGTGCCTGCATGTTTGGCTGGTGGCAGCGACTGAGCGAGCGCAGAGTGAGACAGATGCGAGATGCCAGACGGTCGCGAAGACAAACCGCTCCTGTGTGGATGACAGAAAGACACACGCTCAAAAAACGTCAGAGGTCACTGAGAGCAGAGGCTGCATTGTTTACGGAGCAGGTTACCAGTAGAAAAACTGAACTGGTCAGGGGGATTTTCAGGAACTTGAAACGCATAGGGCTTAGTCCAAAACCCAGAACTAGCTCAATTTTCAAAACGACACCAGCATTATGTTTAGGTGATTAAAGTAGCTAATAAATGCTGAGCTAATTTCCTGCCCAGTCTAGGTTTCTTTTTAACAAATGCAAATTAATGCCACCCAGCATCAAAAACTTGGACAAAACAAAAGTTAAAATACCAGTAGAAATATGCAAAAATGTTGCTCTGTTAAAGTAGCTCAACAAACGAGACAATCAACTGATGCATGTTGCTTATCCCAGATTTTATATCAGTATATTTTTTACTAGATTTCTGTTTTTTCATGGATTTGTTGATTTTATTTGTGCAGATTTTGTGAACTGGATGTTTCTCATGTGGTTGGATTGAGTTAAATATTGAACACCATTTGGCAACATTTATTTGCTTTGTAACTTTTGGTGGGAAGCCACCTGCCTTGATGGAAAGATACACAAAAGAAAACAAAGAGATCTTTGCTGTGGCAATTAAATTAATAGCGAGTCCTGGAAAAGGAAACAAAAATAAATAAGTAAATGAACTAAATCGGATATCTGCCATAATTAGATGAGAGTGAAATTCAATTATCTTTCATGACTGATTTACTTGTGGGAAAATTAAAATGCGTTATTTGAGAAAGTGAACTCCGAGAGAACCGACTCGCCTTTAATGCTTTTATTTGAGAAAGGGCCCAGGGGCTGCTGGGCGTTTTGAAACCACCCTTGAAAGACACCCAGGAATACGTGGAAAGCTCTGTGAAAATGGGTTTAAAGGTTTTCTGTATTCCTGCAAACCGGTGTGAAGGACGAGGTTTGGGTGCTTGAATCAGCTGAAAGCAACATCAAAAGCAAACGGATGAATAGTATATTCAACATGTAATTCGGTCATTCAGCTGGAAGTCAGACTGTCTGAACTTCTGGAAGAGAGTTTACATTATAAAACTTTAAACTTTTCAGGTCTGGAATCAGAAGGGTGACAAAACAGATCAGTGTATGCAAAAGATGAACAAAATGTATTGTTAAAAAAAAAAGTGAGAGAAATCAAAGATTGCGTTAGTCCTTTGTATAATCTTAATAGTTAAATACTGAAAAGAAAACATGCTTAAAACATTATACCCAGAATACAAGCACTCCATTTCATAAATATTCCTCTGTGACCTATATTAGCACAAATATTTTTTTGCATGGAAATCCAGCCTGACCACCAGCAAAACATCAGTGATCCTGCCTCATTTCTTTACCTCACTTTTAACTATCAAACAATAAGCAAATAGAAAATTAAACTGTTGCTAAACAAAACAGTTGATGTGTGTTATTTGATTTTTTCTTTTGGGTGACATAAATAGTCCAGAAAGTGGCAAGGAAAGTGCAGCAAGGTGAAAAGACAATACTGAAGAAGGCATCTCACTGTTGGTAAAATATTTACCCAAAGGAAACTGCCATTAAATACTTCATTAGTTTTGTAGCCTTGCACGAAGAGCCATGATAAAAACAATATTTTGCAAAAACAAAATGTATATATTTTTTTCCAAATACTGACTGAGCTTAACCTTTTATTTCATCCTCCCTCCAGCTGCAGTCAGACTGGACTCGCTCCAATTGAAGTATTTTACGGAGGTGACCGAAGTATTGGCCAGATGTAAAAAGCAATTTGAAGGTGCAAAACCTTTAAAAACCTTTTTCTTTTGCATTTTCTTTTGATTCTGAAACTAGACAAAAAGACAAATTTGCTTCTTAAAAACCCTCCAACAAGCACACAAAATCTCTATGCAGTGACTCAGTCTACATTTCAACAAGGCATTCTGCATGCAACAAAGGCATTTTTAAGCAAAGCATAGTGTCCGTTTTTTACTTGGAGGTTATTGCTGTCAGTCTGTCAGTTTGATTCAGGGTAATTAAGCGGCTCTCTTTCACAGCTACATACCTCCAACATGGTAATACTTCAATCTTAACATTTTTGTGGCAGTGGAGAAGACCTATTAATATATTATTTTTTTAGTATAGATTTCGGCTTGTTAAAGTCCTTCTGCATTAAATCAATATTGGCACAGTTGGACTTCCAGAATGGGAAATGTATATTTTTGTCACTGTAAAAGATTTCAGACCTTCGCTGTTTTCAGTAAGCATAAATAAAATTAACAAACACCAGAAACCAAAAACCACCGAGCCACAAACAACACTTTTTTAGATGTATGAAATCTTCTTCACTCAAATATTCTCCAAATTCCTCCAACTTCCTTTATTCAACATGAATCACGGGAAAAAAAACTGTATTAAAAAATACAATATTGTTTTTAAACAAGACATAAGAAACAAAAATAAGCAAGAAACCTTCAGCAAAAGATTCAAAGAAATTCATTGTCTGTTTCCATTCAAAATCTTGAATCATTTTCACAAGTTTGGAGCTCAATCTGTCCTTGTAATTAGCACATTGTGTTGTAGGAGTAAAGTTTGTTTTACCATCTGATGTTCGTCTTCCCTCTAGCACAATAAAAACAGAGAAAAACCCACGCTTTCCTGCTGCAACCCGATGATTAATAACGAGCCAGCAACAGAAAAGGACTTTAAGAGGCAACGTTTCAACTTGACGCTCCCTGAGCAACAGACATCTATAAATCTCAGAGTGTCAAAAGTTTACCTTTAAGTGAGCACCCTTTTAATCAGGCTAAATATTTAATCGCCTATGTGCGCATCAAGAGCAGCATCAAATCATCATCATCGTCAACACAAAAGATGAAAATGTTTTCATTTGTAAACCTGGAGCTCCAGAGCCGTGGGAGACGGCAGGCGGCTAATGTTTGAACCATCTGTTTCAAGGGGGAAGAAAAGTAAAGAAAAACAGAGAAATTATCTATTTCAATAACTGTACGCACATAACGAGGAAGCAAGCTAGTAATTGTGATGAAGGAAAGTTTTAAAACGTTTCGCCCAGAAAAGACCGTCAATGTTTATGTTTTTTCAGAGATTTGCAAATGGTCTTAAACTGAACTCATCTTCCAGTGCAGAATCACCTCCTTATAAATATGACCTTTAATTAAATGGGTGGTTTTGTTAAAAAAAAAAAAACAACTAATCCCCAATCAGAAAAATATGCAAGGATTGGATTTTATTATTTGTTCTTGTATTTTATTTAAAGCGTGATCAAAGTTTGATCGAACTTTTACTTACAAAAGTATGAGTCCCTATGGCTTAAATAAGATGTTATCGAAAGCTCCTTTTCTAAAAAGCCATTTGTCAAAATCAGAGCATAGCATTCAAGTGTGGTTCACATTTGTTGATCTTCATAAATCAGGAACATTAAGATAATTACTCACCAGAATTTGCCCTTAAATATAATCTGTGAGAAACATGGCTGATCTTCTCTGGATCTTCCTGCGACATTAGTCCTCTAATCCTAGAAAATGTCTTCAGGTGATAGAAGGCTGACTTTGTTAATTATCTTTATGTGTTTCTGAAAGGTCAGCTCTGAGTCCATCGCCTAGAATTCAGGCCTGATCAGTAGCTTCTAGCTGTAATGGCTGAAGCTGTGTGCCGACTCCAGATGATTGCTCTTTAGTCCCAAACATAATGACTTCAGCTTTGTTTCTGTTCAGCTGGAGAAAGCTGTGGCGAACACATGCACTGATTTGTTTTTAGCATCCGTCACCTGGTGATATTGTAATGTAGAGCTGTTGGCATCTGCGTAGCTATGGCAGCTAATATTCCCATAACCATAGCTATGGCATCTAACGTAATTACTTTTTAGGTTTGGATTGTTCTAATTTCAGCAGTGTAAGATTCACTGCATTAAAAGATGCTTTTAAGACCTTTTGACATCTTTTCCATTGCTGGTAATAACTGCAGAGACGAAACTGTACTGCATGTTTTCAGACCGTCAACAAGGTGGCTGTAAAAATGAAAACCAGTCAATTATAGAAATTATTAAGAATCAATGCTAAAGTTAGTTTGTATTAACCAGCTGGACAAAGTCTGACTAAAAGTCAGTGTGTTAAAAATTGAGTCATATATATATATATATATATATATATATAAATAGGATAGGAAGATTTTATTGTATACATTTTAACTGGGTACAACTGTTATGTTGTATCAAGGACATATAATTTTTCCACATGACGTTCCCCAAAACTACTCATTTGTTGCTGCTTCCACTGGTTCAGTTCGCGAAGGGAGGTGGTAAGGCTTGGCTAATTTTCTTTCACTAAGTGAAAAAACAACCTTAAGTTAGATGATGGACAGTTTAAATAGGTCTCTAAAAACATCCAGGGATTGTTCAGGTCAAACAAATTATTTTAGAGAGCTTTACATGCGATAAAAAAAACAAGCTGTAGCTTTGAACCGTGTCAGAAGACGTACTTTAGGATTAAACATCTTTTTTTCACAAAAAGATCTTTATGAAGCTGTATCCTCAAGTGTCTGCAACCGGAATGATTGGACCTTTGTGTATTTTGTTTGTAGTTTGTGTTTCAATGCATTTTATCTGCGTTTGCTTGTGACAGAGACAGACCAACAAAAAGAGTTTTACAAAAAGAACTGGATAAGTGTTAATGCATTTTTATTTAATCCTCTCTATTTCAGCCTCGAGTCTTTTGAAGTATGTCGTTAAGGGTCACAGACATTTCGAAACTAAAGATTTATCCAATCTGCCTTGGGAAATAGCTCAAATTCAGAAAAAATATAGAGGATCAAGGAACAGTATACCGCATACTCTCAATGAGATTTATGTCTACAGTTGTATAAAACATTGATCTGCTTTGATCTAAAGCTTTCCGTCAGAGCTTTGGCTGTATGCTTATGGTCTGAAATGTGAACCTCTGCCTTCGTCTTGGATCAGTTGCCGTTTCTAACAGGTTTTATTCCAAGTTGAATGAGTGTTACTTGGACTGAATTTTGACTAGACATGCCCACATTCTGACTATCATTTAGGATATCTGCATTTAAGGATGAACAGTTCGAGATTTCTTCAGCTGCATTTTGACAAATCAAAATGTCTTTCGAGATATCTCAACGACACTGATGGAGTCGAGATTTGAAAGGCCTGGAATTACTATCAAACTTAATTATGACTAATTGAAATAACATTTTTAAGATGTCTGAATTTGAAGAAATTGTGTATAAAACATTCCAGAGCTGCCACTGAGTTGTCCAAATAGTTGGCTGCAGAATTTTGAGTGGCTGCAATGACGCAGGCTTTTCTTGACAAAATTGTTAGAGAGCTAAAAGTGCTGTTATGAACCCATTTCTGCCCTTAAAAGTGGTGTATTTTAAATTTTTTTAGACATTTCCCACACCTGTAAATAAGTCACTTCAGATAAAGCACTTGCAAACATTTCTGGATCCAAATATCTCTAACTTTTCAACTTTTGTGCTGCTCTCTGATAAGCTTTTGATTCACAAATGTTCTTCTTGGTTTTGCACTGAAATTTATTTATCGGTAAATGAGTAATGAGGATTTATATATATGGAGGCCACACTTTTTACCTTTTTTTGAGATCATTTTTAAAAGCATATATGATTCTCGTTCTACTTTTCAGTTATGTGTCGCTTTATGTTGATTTATCAAATAAAGCCTTAACAGGACAGGATGTAAAAAAAAAAAAAAGACTTTCAAGATTTACTGTCACTTTTGAAAGGCAATGTCTATTTATATTATTTTCACATGCGTAACACTCAGAGAAATGAGTTGGATTTAAGAAAAAAAATCCAACTCTGTTACCTGAATCCAGGTTTAAATCCATGACTGGAAGCCTGAACCTGTTCACTAAAAACCACCCAAACTTGCAACTTGCAACAAATATTTCTGGCACCTTGTGGGTGCATGAGAGTTGGGCCTCGAGCACAAAAAACGTTTTGGGCCGACGGTGACCTTGTTGGGAAACCTTTCCTTTTTTAGGGCAGTTACAGATGCAAAGATCCCTGGAAAAGTGCAAATGTCAGGGTTTACTTGCCAAGACCTGCTAGGTAAATAAAAAAAAAGAGAAAAATAGTAAAAAAAATAAATAAATAAAAACCTGAACTGGATCAAAAACAATAATAAAAAAAAGATTTATCTACTTGAATGTGAGCCTGTGACTGCAGCTGAGCCTGACAGTAAAACAGGTTGTTGAATGAACTCCTTTAGGAATATGTGTAATGTGAAAATAAAGAGTTTTTAATGACAGTAAGCTGAGCTAAAAAGGTGAAAACCTGGTTACCATAAATCATATAATAAAACACAACCTCAAAGTCTCTCTCTTAGCAATAATACATGACAATAGTCATTTCACATATAGCATATTAACACTAATCAGTTTATTGGTTGTAATAGAGAGCAAATTCACCCATTAGTCGTTTTTAATGTTCCTTTAACTTCATTCAAGATGAGAACAAATGATAGTAAATAATTTTCAGCCTGGATTTCCACTAAAATGGACACATGTCCAGAAAGGATTATTTACGATAAATACAAAATATGAGTATATTTATTTAATAAGAATCAAAATACAAGTGTTTATGAAATGATTTAGTGGGAACCAGTTAAACAGAAAAGAAAGTCTACCCTGCAAATTGCTGGTGTTACATAAATCTCTATGCACTTTGGAAAACCTGCTCCCAGAATAGCTCTTGCAGTCTGCGCTCATTTAAATGAGTAATTATTGATGCACTTAGTGGAAAGTATGCCAATTTAAAAAAATGGCACCAGTACCCTTATTGACAGCTATCAAACTGGAAATGGGTAGAGAGAGAAGGATGGAGGCATTAAGCAAAGGTCGTATGTTTACATCAATAACAACCAGAATATTTGCTTTAGATTCTGAAGGACCACAGGCCTCATTTATAAAACATTATGCAGGATCTATATGAAAATCTCCCCGACTCCCCAAAAAATACAGCCGTGCATACACACATCAGAAAGCAATTTTCCTATAAAATGTTCAGCTGCACCTCAGTTTTTACGTACAAGGCTGTGCCTCATGTTCTGCCCCTACTCACCCACATTCAACCACAACTGCTCAATGCAAACTACCTCATGAACGTCGAGGTTTACTTAAACTAGCCGGCTGACTAGTGTCATTTCCTGGAGAACAGTTGCAACCGTGGAGAAGGATTTAAGAAAATCCCACAATTTTACGAGTCAGAAATCGTTGTGAGTGGGGCGGAGAGCCGAGCCGTGACAAATAAAAAGAGGAACACGCTGCCTCCGGCACTTTAGGAGGCTGATGGCACGCTCAAGAGTTTACCACAGAGTCAGGGTTACAAGAGCCTTTTAATTTATAAATAAATTAATTTAAGATGGCTCTATAGGTGAATGAAAAACATCCTAATAACTGAATGGCCGGCATGAAAATAGTAAATATTAAACTGGTGGCATGCAGCAACGCAGAAATGTGAACCAATTCAACAAATACTAAAATAATTCTTCATCATCATCAAGATCTTTAAAATATACACATATACATGCATCTGAATTGCATATCTTAACACATTAACCTCACATTTTAATTATTTCACTTTTCTTTAAACATGTACTTAATAAACAAACATAAGAAATGAAAATATTTAAATAATTATAGACATTTAGTTTTACATACTTGTATTTCCAACCTGTGTTGTGGGTGTATAAACGATCTAATTTATACATTTTTATTTTGTTAATTAATGTTTATATCTCCCCACTGGCATCGCAAGGCTGCAGGGTCTGCACCTGAATGCTGAGGTGAAACCTATAACTACTACACAGCCACATCCTCATAACATCTCACTTTAACTTTAAATCTAAATTTAACTCCAACAACAACAAAGACATGAGCTGTTTGGAAATCCTCCATGCTGCCTGTAGCCACACGCTGCGTTACCATCTTATAAAGTTGTGGCAAAATGCAGCTTATTTTTCAATGCTCTGCACATCGTCTCCATATTCAGAGGTTCGGTTGCTGCAGCTGTTTTCTTTGCGAGCTTAATGCTCAGCTGGACAGCTGCTGCTGCAGAAAAAGCTCCGCTCTCCGTTCCCTCCTCCTCTGGTTAATGATGCAGCGCTACAGAAAAGATCTGCAGCCCATCTGGGTCGCACCTGCGCAGATCATGTCTCGAGGAAAGTACAGAACAGATTCCATTAAACCGCTTGTTGACTACTTAATGTTGTGTTTGGATGTGTTGGTAGAATGTTGTACTACTATTGAAGCAAAAATGATCCACAGGGACCTTCTGATGGGCAAAATCAGCCAACGGAGGGGAAGTTATACTTACTCCCTTTGACGAAATACTCTAAACTCTGCATTAGGGAATGAAAATATTTATCCATGAAACTCCTGCTTTGACTGACGTACAGTAACCTCTGACTGCTCCTTTGTTTTTCACACACAAAAAAACTTTCTGCTACAAACCACATAACCATATTCAACCTTTGTTGTGTGTCTGCTACAATGACGCAAATGAACCCAACATTGTGTTGCCTTTCTTTCGATTTCACATTATTGGCATGAAAACCCTTTTCAAATGCCCATAAATAAACTGGCATTGATTTATTCTTCAACAATAAAATTACGTCCACTCTCTGATTTAATAAAGTCAATAATACACTGTCCTTGAGAATCCTTTCAGTGGAGCAAAAAATATCATGACATGCTTACGCATCCAGCTTCTTCATGTGGTACACCGAGGCAGGAAATGACGAAGAGCAATCAAAACAGCAGCAAAAAAAGAAGACGACTAAACAGTGATATCAAGTAACAAAAGAGAGAAAACATGGCTGCCAGGGAGATTTTTCTTCCCATCAAATGTGAGATCAAGGTCAAAGAGGTCACCCGAAAACGTGCAAATACCATAAAATAACAAGAAAATAAAGTAAAATTAATAAGAATGTGATTGTTGACCTCTAAGTTAGACCTTGACATGTTTTGTAATACAAAGTTTTAGATTTTTAAAAATAAAAGGCAGCATTTAGTACGTGTACTTTGTTGCATTTGGCAACATTTTTTAGCATTTTGCCAATGTGAGCAATGTTTGTTTGACAGATTTCAGCAGCACAAGCTGCAGGGCACAGTTTAGTTTGGTTCTCCTCTCTCATTGCATGTCTGCTTACGGAGTGTCCACAGAGCACATCTCTCATTACGTACAGAAGATTAAACTTTCTTGACGCAAACCCCCCCCCAAATATATATATATATATAGTATATACCAGAGGTGGGGACTCGAGTCACATGACTTGGACTCGAGTCAGACTCGAGTCGTTAAAATCACGACTTGAGACTTGACTTGAAAAAATGCTCAAAGACTCGGACTTGACTTTGACTTTCATGCCATTGACTTGGGACTTGACTCGACTTGAAGCTGTTTACTTGAAAAGACTTGATATTTTTTACTCAAAAGTCTTAAAATTTAAAACACATTATTTATAAAGTGGCATCATTAATTAATTTCACTCATTCCGTATCAATATGCGCAGACCGTCACTATGGTTTTCCTCTCTCCTTATGTATGTATGTGTACGTAGCTGCAGCACAACCAATCAAATTAACAGGATTTGGACGTTTAAAAAAACGCGGCAAAGCTACAGAGCTCAGGGAACGAAATACGAAATAACCGCTCGAATATGCTTCCGCGAGTAATTTCTTTTGGCTACGTAGGTTATGAACTTTCGACTAAAAAACGAACTGCAACTTGTAAAACATGCAAGAAGAGAATATCGGATGGAGATGCCACGACGTCCAACTTTGTCCGGCATTTGAAGCTTCACAAAGATCGGTAGGTGGCACTTTTCTTTTGCTGTAAGATAGCTGACTTTAGCTAACTTCGTGTTAGCATGTGTACTCTGGGTTAAATTGGTGATTATTTACCATAAATCCGGTCCTTCAAATGCCTCCACAAATAATGTGCACCGTGTTAGCTCAGGAAGCCGGTGGATAGTGAGCAGGGCTCCGGAACAGAAAGCAGATTCTGGACCTGAACACAGGGAACAGAGTCTCTCTGTCCCATCATGATGATGAGCCGGGTCTAGTATCATCTAAGGATGGTTGGTGTATTTGAAGACATCTACGTTGGGAAATTATATTGACAATATATTGTTTTGACAGGTCAGAGAAAAGAGGAAAAAACTGCTGTTATGGTTCTTTGTATTGTGCTGTGGAAATGTCAGCATTTTCGTCTTTTTTTATTGAATATCAAGTTTAACAGAACTGGGCAATAAAGTGGTCCAATTTAAAAATGTTTTTTATACTTTGTGTTCAGCTACACATGTTCTATCATTTGAGATAAATACATATTTTAAAACGAACAAATGGTCTATTATTTGAATTTTTTGTATAATTGCAAATTATAAAAATAAAATAAAATAAAAACGACTCGAAATGACTTGAAATTAAAGGTTCCTGACTTGAGACTTGACTCGACTTTTGCCTGTCTTTACTTGAGACTTGACTCGGACTTGAGGACAAAGACTTGAGACTTACTTGAGACTTGCAACACAGTGACTTGGTCACACCTCTGGTTTAAACACATACATATAAATCTATCTATCTATATATATATATATATATATAGTATATATTGAATTGGAAAGAGTGATATGTGTTTATACACATACATATAAATTTATATATATATATATATAGTATATATTGAATTGGAAAGAGTGATATGTGTTTATACACATACATATATATATATATATATGTATATATATATATATATATAGTATATATTGAATTATTAAGAGTTATATGTATATATGTATACATATATATGTATAATGATGACATTAAAAGTGTCATTTTTATGACACTTTTAATGTCATAATAAAAAGTTTGAGGCTTTTTAATTATAACAATTAAAAGGCCTCACATCTGTCTGTCTGTCTGTCATTTTTGTAGGAAAACTGGAGCACCCAGAGAAAACCTTTTGTTTAAAGCAAGATTATTTGATTTTACTAAGAGAGCAAATTACAATGTCTGTCTGTCTGTGACTTGTGTTTTTAGAGAAACTGGAGCACCCAGAGAAAACTTATATTTGAAGTAGGATTACTTAATTTTACTAATAAAGTGTCTGTCTGTCTGTCGTTTTTGTAGGAAAACTGGAGCACCCAGAGAAAACCTTTTGTTAAAATGACTAACAATAACGAAAAGTGATAGTCGCTGTTTTCACAGACAGGCAGAAGACAAAAGGAAAGACTGGTTTGAAGATCGATCGATCCATCCATCCATCGATCGATCGATCGATCGATCGATCGATCCATCCATCCATCCATCCATCCATCCATCCATCCATCCATCCATCCATTGTCTTCTGCTTGTCGGGTCGTGGGGGCAGAAGCCTAAGTATGGAGGCCCAGACTTCCCTCTCCTCAGCTCCAGGGGAATCCCCTCGCATTCCTTGGCCAGCTGAGAAACAATTATTCATTTTGTATGGGAATGGATGGGAGTTTTACAATGTCATTCTCAGTCTCTTGGCAATCCTCAGGGAGGTGCATAGAGCTAGAGTCCAGTGAGGGAAGTCTGACAGGCGTGGTACTGCTAACCTTCTGACGACTCAGTGAAGATCTGCAAGCATTGCTGGTTCTTCCCGCACAGGACTTGGAGCTGCTTCTCCCTGGTCTTGCTGCTGGCAGAGTCCCCTGAACAGGCTGTCTGCATTTCTGATGGCTGATTTTCTACTACTTTCACCTCCACACACTCTGTCCAGCTCAATTAAGGACAGCATGTCTCTCCTCTCAGCCTCACGAAGTTCCTTTTTCTCCTGCTGTTTGCGTCGTATCTGGGAACCCCACGAATCAATCAGACACATGTTAGCTGCAGCTTTTTTCTCCTTCTCCAGTTTTTCAAGCTTCTGCTCTGCAGCTTCCCGATGTTTAATGTCTTCCATTAACTTTTCCTCCATAAAAGTCCTTTTCATATCTTCTTTTTTCTTTATAAGTGAAAGTTGGTCGTACACGATTTTTTTACGCATTTCAAGACTTCTGTTGTTATCAGCAATGTCACAGTGAGTGTCACGATCTAGAACGACCGATTGATGATGAACAGCTCTTCCTGGCTCAGTAACGTTGTTCTGTGTCTTCAGGTTCTGCTGAGCCGCCTTCTTCTGTCTACTTTCCTCACCTCGATATCCAGGAAGAACCCCTTGCCTTTCAGTCCTGTCCATTTCCCTCTTCTTTTTCTCTTTGCGTTTATGTCTGGCAGCCAATTCATCAGCCAGAGGGTTTTGCGTTGGAGTTTTCTGTTGCTGCTGTATTTTATGTGACAATGTGGCAGTCTCATCCTCGTAAAACATGTCACAATGCTTTTTCTGTAAAAGAACATCACATTTCTTTAGTACGTCCTCTAAACTGTAATCACTAGATTTCTTTTTTTCTTTGGTACGCAGAGTCTCATTCTGTCTCAAAAATTTCCGGCATTGCTCTTTCTTCCGTCTACTCGTCTCAATTTCCTCAGTTTGATGGAGTCTATCTGACTCCATCATGGCAGCCCTGTATTGCCTTTCAAGTTTAGCTTGTTTCTCCTCCTTCTGTTGTTTATATTGAATTTGAGCATCCCAGGTATCAGTCAGAGACTGTTTTATTTCATCTTTCTGCTTCCTTTCTCTTTCCTCTTGCAACTTCTGGAGTAACTGCTGATTGGCCCTCTCTGCACAACGCTTGTTCTCCAGAAGAATGTAATTGGCAGCTTCTTTCCTCTTTATTTTGTCTAGATTGTCGTAAACAATCTTCTTACAATCCTGTTGAGAAAGGACCTTTTCAGGAAGCCTCATCTCACGCTGGTGTTGAAACACAGATATAGAAGGAAAGTCTTCATTTGTCTCCCGCATAGCCATTTCTTTAGAAAAAATGTTCTCCTCTAAAGTGTCTTTTGCAACTTCTTTTTTCTTCAGGTCCTGTATGATGGGTTTCTGTTCTTTTTTACATGACAAAGGCTTCTTAAACTGTTTGTCATGTTTGTCTTTCCCAGTAACCTCATTGCAATTAGCTGTGGACACAGCTCTTTGTCTCATTTTTTGTTCATGTTCTGCATTTTTTGTATATATCGTCCAGTATGAAACAACGGTGTTTGAAGATTTTTCCTGCTCTCGAAGTCATAAAGCTTGGTACGGTTCTTCATTTGGTTGTATCTTCTTTGTCCTTACCATAGGAATAATAATCTTGGGTAAACGAGGGGAGTCCATCTTCCGTTTCTGTCTCACGGTGCAAAGAGAACAATTCACTATAAATCCCCTGGGTTCTGCAGGTCTGGCTCTAGAACACAAGTGACAAACTATTTAAGAGGTTTCAGAGCTGATGTCATAGACCTATGACACAAAGCATCTGATCCTAATGACGTCATCAGTTAGGTAGAAGTGTAACATCAGTTGCTATTGCTATGGTAACCAGGAAAAGCTCTGAAGTGATTCACACCTTCTAGTAAAGGAGATGTTTCAAACTATTAAAACATTTCCAAATAAATTCATTCATATTAAGACAAATGAAACTTTTCCCAACAATTTAGACTAGTTTCTGCCAATGTGGCTGTAATTTCAATAGGCTTAACAATGCAAAACACAGTCACCTGGTTTCCCATTAAATCTGCTCAACAGTGTTTTCCCCATCAAAAGACATTTTTGATGAGGAAAAGTGTTGGTTGAACTCAGGTTAAACTGTCTCTCATTTAGACATCTTTAGCGCTTTGTTCCTTTATCTCATTTTATTTTGTATGACACATGACTTCCAGTTTTTGATTTGATGTTATTTTATTTTTATTTTGCTCTATATATGTTGTAGAATGGCAGCTTAACGGCAGAAAGGAACAGAAGATTAGCGGCCCTATTGATAGAGGCACAAGGTATGTTTCTTTTGTAAATGAGGATGGTTCTAATTTTTTAATCGATTGAAATTGTGAATTTGTTGTATATAAACACTAGGGCATAGTTTTGAATTAGAGTTGATATTTTTAGAGGTGAACATTATTTTTAGTTGAAACGTTCTGGTTGTAAGAGTGTGTTTTTGTAGCTTACACTGTCCTTTTTGTGTGTGTGTGTGTGTGTGTTTGTGCATACAGCTATTACAGTGAAACTCAGGGTTTACTTCCAATAAACAATCCTTCATTTGGGGCTGGGGGTGTTGCACTCTTTTTTTTATCTTTAATCCTATTAGGCGTGTGCTGCTGTTCATGCTTGTATACATGTGTGGCCCAGTGTAGACAAATGAGCCAAACACATTCAACTGAAAAACGGAAGTGGGTTTTATTCCCGACTGTCCTCAGATGGAACAGTATTAATTTTGGTTTGATTTGTATGGCAGCGCATTGCTATCACACTGGGAAAAAAATATTTTGAATGCTATCACGCTATAGCGTGATACTTATCTTAGACGTGATACGTATCTTGTTTAAACGTGATAATTGTGTGTCCAGGAAGTGGCGGAAATTCAATGTTGAACTTTAGAGTATGGAGCATTATTATCATCGCAGATACAGGAGCTTTACTGTTCATTTTAGGCTGCTTTCAAACATCAGTGTTAGCATAGCTGGCACGTGTCATTCTTTGGTATTCCTAGGCCTGTCCCGATAACAAATTTTGCTCAACGATTAATTGTCTCAGAAATTATTGCGATAAACGATAATATTGTTTGAAGACCTTTTTACACTGATGTAATGGAAATGATGTAATAATGCATGCGATTTCCTGCCAAAGATAGATACACTTTATTTTCAAAAGAACACTAAACACTGGAACTGATAAACAAAATAAACAAAACAACCAAAAATAAAATGGATTCTCAGTCTCCATTAACAAAAAATTTACTTGAAAAAAAACTAAACAACATAAAGCCAAAGTGGAAATAAATACTGCATTCAACCAAAAGAGTGCAGATTATGAAGTCCGTATACTATGTTGCCCTTCAGTAATAATTAGATTTAAATAGAGAAAATGGGCACATCGACTACCTGATGCAATAATTCACACTACAAGGTTTTTTTGCCCCTATTTTTCCCCATAAGACAATGTTAGAACGCCGGCCGTTCTAACATTGTGGCTTACGATTTCG
Source organism: Xiphophorus couchianus (assembly GCF_001444195.1). Taxonomy (NCBI): domain Eukaryota; kingdom Metazoa; phylum Chordata; class Actinopteri; order Cyprinodontiformes; family Poeciliidae; genus Xiphophorus; species Xiphophorus couchianus. Next base: position 26,041,970 of record NC_040231.1, on the reverse strand, counting down.
TAACAGATCATCCTGTAGTGTTTGGTGTGTTACGGTAGATCAGGGGGCTCAATACGTCGATCACTGGAAGGTTTTGAGTTGATCTCGACAGTTGGTGACAAACTGAACACCGCCAGGACGATGAGACCAGAACTTCCTCTTCTGACACGTTTATCAAAATATTCACTAAGGTCCTAAACGTTTGTAGCTTCATTAAAGAATTATATCAACAAATAATAATCAGAGGTGTGACCAAGTCACTGTGTTGCAAGTCTCAAGTAAGTCTCAAGTCTTTGTCCTCAAGTCCGAGTCAAGTCTCAAGTAAAGACAGGCAAAAGTCGAGCCAAGTCTCAAGTCAGGAACCTTTAATTTCAAGTCATTTCGAGTCGTTTTTATTTTATTTTTTTTTTTATTTGCAATTATACATAAAATTCCAATAATAGACCATTTGTTCGTTTTAAAATATGTATTTATCTCAAATGATAAAACATGTGTAGCTGAACACAAAGTATAAAAAACATTTTTAAATTGGACCACTTTATTGCCCAGTTCTGTTAAACTTGATATTCAATAAAAAAAGACGAAAATGCTGACATTTCCACAGCACAATACAAAGAACCATAACAGCAGTTTTTTCCTCTTTTCTCTGACCTGTCAAAACAATATATTGTCAATATAATTTCCCAACGTAGATGTCTTCAAATACACCAACCATCCTTAGATGATACTAGACCCGGCTCATCATCATGATGGGACAGAGAGACTCTGTTCCCTGTGTTCAGGTCCAGAATCTGCTTTCTGTTCCGGAGCCCCGCTCACTATCCACCGGCTTCCTGAGCTAACACGGTGCACATTATTTGTGGAGGCATTTGACGGACCGGATTTATGGTAAATAATCACCAATTTAACCCGGAGTACACATGCTAACACGAAGTTAGCTAAAGTCAGCTATCTTACAGCAAAAGAAAAGCGCCACCTACCGATCTTTGTGAAGCTTCAAATGCCGGACAAAGTTGGACGTCGTGGCATCTCCATCCGATATTCTCTTCTTGCATGTTTTACAAGTTGCAGTTCGTTTTTTAGTCTAAAGTTCATAACCTACGTAGCCAAAAGAAATTACTCGCGGAAGCATATTCGAGCTGTTATTTCGTATTTCGTTCCCTGAGCTCTGTAGCTTTGCCGCGTTTTTTTAAACGGGCGTGCTTAACGACAAAATCAGGGGTTTTCACCGACTGGGAGCTTTAACTCAGCCTGTTGAATGCAAGTGAAAACCCCTGATTTAGATCGGAGCGGCAACGACGATCTACCGCAGGGTGCTCAAACTTTTCTAGACCAAGATCTACTTTTTCTCTCACCAGCCGGCTGAGATCTACCTCTCATGACACGAAGACATAAAAATTGTAAATTAAACTTTATTGACTTATTTTATATGCGAATATACATCAGTTATAGCAGAAATAATAAAGTGATAGAAAACCTAATGCAGTATATTTCTTCCTCAGTGAGATTCTCCTACCGTTTTACACACTCTCTCTCTTTTGTCGTTAAGCACGCCCGTTGCCGTGGCAACCGCCTGCGCCCCGCAAGCGGAGCTACGACGTTAAAAACATAACATTCAGTCCGTTACGATGTCAAGTTTCCAGGCTTGATATTTATTTCTCGATTATTGGTTGATTAGCTAATGTAAACTCCTGCTCTGCTAGTCAGTCGGTCTTTGAGTCGCCTTTTTTTTTGCTAATGGAACTGAAACGCACTGAATTGCGCAACACGTTGTTGAAACAATAATTACTGAGAATATAAATTTTAACAGGTTTTGTTGATTATTATCAGAGGTGGGGACTCGAGTCACATGACTTAGACTCGAGTCAGACTCGAGTCTTTAAAATCGCGACTTGAGACTTGACTTGAAAAAATGCTCAAAGACTCGGACTTTGACTTTAATATACTGCATTAGGTTTTCTATCACTTTATTATTTCACAAAGATCGGTAGGTGGCACTTTTCTTTTGCTGTAAGATAGCTGACTTTAGCTAACTTCGTGTTAGCATGTGTACTCCGGGTTAAATTGGTGATGATTTACCATAAATCCGGTCCTTCAAATGCCTCCACAAATAATGTGCACCGTGTTAGCTCAGGAAGCCGGTGGATAGTGAGCGGGGCTCCGGAACAGAAAGCAGATTCTGGACCTGAACACAGGGAACAGAGTCTCTCTGTCCCATCATGATGATGAGCCGGGTCTAGTATCATCTAAGGATGGTTGGTGTGTTTGAAGACATCTACGTTGGGAAATTATATTGACAATATATTGTTTTGACAGGTCAGAGAAAAGAGGAAAAAACTGCTGTTATGGTTCTTTGTATTGTGCTGTGGAAATGTCAGCATTTTCCTCTTTTTTTATTGAATATCAAGTTTAACAGAACTGGGCAATAAAGTGGTCCAATTTAAAAATGTTTTTTATACTTTGTGTTCAGCTACACATGTTCTATCATTTGAGATAAATACATATTTTAAAACGAACAAATGGTCTATTATTGGAATTTTATGTATAATTGCAAATAAAAAAAAATAAATAAATAAAAACGACTCGAAATGACTTGAAATTAAAGGTTCCTGACTTGAGACTTGACTCGACTTTTGCCTGTCTTTACTTGAGACTTGACTTGGACTTGAGGACAAAGACTTGAGACTTGCAACACAGTGACTTGGTCACACCTCTGGTATATACTGTAAATATATACATACAGAAATGGCTTAATAATCATGAGTCATCTTTGACAGATCTGATTACTACTGACGGATGTCCTCCGTGCAGCCGAAAGCAGGATCAGATCCAAATTCAGTCACATTGTATTTACCGACTGTAGGTGGTTTTGTTGGTGGCCACACTCCAAAAGAAACTCCTGCCTCTCTTTTTTTGTACCAGTTCCTATCTGTATCAGATTTCTTCTGCCTTTGGTTTAGCCAAATTGGAGGCTGTTTAAATATCAGTTCATTGCAATGCCGAGTTGATTTGCCACTATGCGGCACACACCTCTTGCAAAAATAAATCCTTTGTCTCTCAAAAATCTTGGCGGTCATTAAAATCTCCATCCAGCAAACATGAGGCGAAATCTTAAATTTCAAATTCATTCGTCACAGTCTGATTGTGAATTATTTGAAAAGATTTGAGCCCCTTTAACTGTGACAAAAATGCACAGACATAAAAGTAAATCAGTAAAGAAGGCAAATACATGTTATCAATGTAAATTTGGCCAATGATTTGTTTATGTAAAACTACAGTTTGTGCGTCTGGATGTGATGACAGGATCAGAGGGAACATGGATGATAAACATGTCTGCCACTTCAATTTCTTTCAAGGACGCATCGTTATGCAGCTGAAACAACCATAAACTATGCTTTAAAAGTTTGGATTTGAGTTTAATGTGCAGTAAAGTGGAGAACTCCATTTAGTAAAGCAATTTACCTCTTAATAATAAATTATTCAAGAACAAAACAACTCCTAAATTCAAGAGATGATCAAGTGCCGTGTCTAAACTCTGAGAGCTTTAAACTGGATCATTAACCACTTGGTGCTGGCAGCCGCAAAGTCAAAACTTTTCCCTCGTAAAATACCAAAGTTAACACAGTTGACAGATGGAAAATATGATTTTAGTAACAACAGAGGGAATTTCAGCTGAAGAATCTGCCATGCAGAAGATAATTGGAAGAGTGATGCATCTCTGAGGTTCTACTTCAGATATTTGCTCAATGATTGTTACAGTGTTAGATAGGGAAATGAATCCCTGCATTGCATCAACCTACGATTCTGTAGGGAAACTGCAGATGCAAATACTAAATCACCTGTTAAGTGTAGTAGAGGAATAATATTATAGCTAATACTTTACCGCCTGCCTCTTTAAAAGAGACAGAGCTGCCAACCATGATTTATGCTGTTGATAGAAATGGATCGGAAAATGAGACTTAATAGATCCTAATAACCAAACTTAATGTCAGCAGTGGTGGACAACACTTTATTGACCTCCGCCTGCATCACAAGCATATGTTCAGTCAATGTGAAGGAAGCACACACAATAAGTCTGCCTTTATGTTTTAAACATATATGCATTTCTAAAACCGTTTCCTGCCTAATGGGACATTAATGGCCTATAATGTTCTGCTTTATTGTCTGGCTAACAAAAGATAAGTCCAGGCTTTACTCAACTGCATTTGCTCTAATTTTCTTGGTATTATAGCATATTGCGCATTATGCTGCATTCACAGCTGTTGCTCTTTTGGCTTTTATGACAGTGCATCCTTATGGTTTAATTACAACGCTAAAAAAAAAAAAAACAACAAAAAAAACCCCAGCTGTTGTCTAAAAAGCTTTCAGAAACGTTGGAATAAGTTGCGAGCAGCACTGTTATTCTGACATAAACCGAGCTGGACACGGAGAGGCGTGATATGTTTATACACACCGAGGTTTTAGAAAATGTCAAGAAAGGTCAGAACTGTTATTGGCTCTGACATTTCATTTAACGGTATCTACGTATGGCTTTCAAAATAATATGCAGAATTTGACTATTGGACAGTGAGGCTGGAATGAGAAATCCATACAATCTTATTTACAGACAGAGCTTATTTATCTTGTTAAAAAATAACTAGTCGTATTAATGGATGTATATTAATACAACAGCAACTGCCTTTAAACACAGTTCAAAATGTGTGGTTTTGTAATACAATGGGAGAAAGAGGTGCAAAGATCGCCACTGATGACTTGTTTCATTTGATTTAATTATTAAATATAATTAACTACAATTAAATATCTTGAAATGTTACATAATTTCACAATATTTACAAGAAGGGCATAATTTTTTTCTTCACGTTTGTACAATTGACAGGTGTACTGCACATACTGTTGTATGTTACCATTCCACATCACAGTGTGTTTAGTGTCTACAGATTTGCTACGATACAGACTGCTACAGGACATCCTTCCTACCCACAGCCAGCAGCCTCTAACAACAACTTTGAGAAATCTTGAATAACGTTTAATGTCCCTTTGTACTTTGGAAACCGAATCAAATAGATTTTTTCCCAAACTATAAAATACTATTATCTTCGGTACTCCTTGCAACATTGTATGATAAAGTTAAGCTCAAATTATTATGGTTTGCAAGATTTGAATCAATGCTCACTCACTCAAGAAGTTTGTTCTAAAAAGAAAGGGCAGAGGAATATTCAAAAGGAATCAATGAATTTAAAAGAGGTTTTATTTCTGAAAAAAAAGCAAAAATTACAAAATAATAATAGTAATAAGCTTGGAGCTATCACTCAAGATAAACCCGGTTAAACAGCTGGTCATTAATTATGAGAAGGGTTTGATTGCTGTATTCCCAAACAAGATTTTCACGTTGAATATTTGTATTAAAATGTACATAAAACCAGATTTACATGTATAAAAGTGGTTCAGTTTTTACAGTATCCTTTGAGAGATGCCCGTCTCATTTACTGTCAGATGCAAAGGGTTGAATTAAATTGAATAAGCAACATTTTTCTGAGTTTTTGCACTGAAACTAGCTAATTTGGGTGTAAACTGGGAAGCTGATTAAGACCAAATTCATCCACTTTACACATTAGTGTTACTTTAATATTTATGATCCAAACATGTAGTTTCAGCTTTCGCAAAATACATCCAATAAAGAAAAAAAAAAAAAAAACTATGGCTCCCTCTGCTCAGACAGATGCTTGGCTTTAACTTTATATCCAAAAAATAATCAATTATTCACCATTAACCTGAAGCTGTTCACCTTGTAGATTTTCCAAATGGTTCTCAGGAGCAAACCATCTGGAGTGCTGCATTTCCTTACTGCAGTTCAAAGCAGAAATGCTCAGCCACGGTGCCGACTGTTCGCCTCCCTCAGCATACAAAAACAACATATGCGTCTGCTAGAGAGGTTCATTAGTGTTTATTTTCAACCATTATCACTTAGTACGAATGAAAAGACAAGTCTGTCAGAAAGCTGACAGTAATTTATACATGACAGTAATTTATACATGAACGCTTTTATATTAAGCTGACAGAAACTTGCAATCTGGACTCAGATATAAAAAAAGCTTCATTCCTAACAGACGAGCCCTTTACACATCTTAGAAACGCTACTAAAGCAGTAAAAATGAATAGCAAAACTGGGATACAATTTGTTTTAGAATCGCTTAATATGTTAGTTAATATCATTTCAAAATTGTAAGAATGCTGCTTTTAATATTAGCAACTTTTAGAAAAATATTTTATAGCATACTGAGGAAATAACCTGCATAGGTTATGCCAACATCAAACTATGTGTGTGTGTTTTGCTCCAGAGTTTGTTTAGTTTTTATGAATTTCATCAGACCATTATGTAAATGCATTTAGTTCCAATAGTGTATGAAATAAAATGTAGCATTTGAGAATGTGGCTCATCTAATTTGATCTCTTTTTCTTTTTGAAATGACAAAACATTGTATAGGACGAACATTGCAACCCAGAGACTTTGTACACTTCAAACATTTTCCACTGCTTTGAAATTTTCATCATTTGGTACATAAGTGTTACTGCTGAATCCCATGTTTTTGACGCCGTCTGCAGTAAAAAAGCCCTATTCACTTTAACAAGCTGAACACCAGGAGTGGCTGAAATGACTTCATGTCCTGATTAACTCTGCCAATAACCATTTGACCACTTTGGGGTCACTCCGGGACTCTACAGACCAATCAAACTAGTCGAAAGCCAGTTTTCTGCAACTTTTAGTCAAAAGCAACGCAATCAAATGACTGAATTGCCTCATGCTGACAGATTTTTGTTGACAGAAAGCCTGCATGCTTTCTGACTGTCCTGGCATAGACCCGTAACCTTCGAGATCAGTCATCAAAACAGACATTCAACATAAAAAGTATAAAATTCTAATTCAGGGCAACTTTTTTTGTAAGCTTTACTGGCACAAAATTGAAACGCTAGAAGGAGGAAGGAATTAACACGATGAACTTGAAAACTTTCAAGCCATACTTCTCTTATTTAGAAAGACTTTGGTGGCTGCTGTGTGTGTATGCATCTGAATGTCTGCAGGTAAGACAGTTGAGAGTATTCCACACACATATCTAACTCTTCTGTTTAATCTCTAAACTCAAGGTTGAGTCTCTACAACTCATACATTTATGGTAAATAGAGTCTGTTTCGGCACTGGGTTCATGAGTTATGTTTAATTCACGTTAGTGGTATTCTTGTTCAGGTTAATGGGAGTCAAGATATTATCATGAAGAAACATCAACCTTGCGTTGGTTTAGTGTGGACTGGAGTCAAAAAAACAAAACCTTCCGTCGAAATGTTCAGACTTATTTTTCCTTCTGACAACTAATGCTAGAAAATATGCAAATAACAGCAGATGTCTTAAGAATTTGTCAAATTTAAAATCCAATGTATTTGAACAAACAAGAGAAAAAAATCTGACTGATTTTTGTAGATTAACATCATCCAACAAATGCACTGTTACACAACCTTAAAATTATTAAGCCAATTGAACAAATGCTGGTTTGTTTCATGCATTGGTTTCAAAGATCGAAAAAGTTGTTTTTTTCTGATTTAAGTTCTGTCAAAAGTTTTTCTTTGGAAGTCCTATTGTTCTACACTCTGGAACAATATTTAATCGGACTACAATTATGAGTTCCTGTTAGCGCCCTAACAATGACCGTAAAGGTATTGCTTCCTAGTATTTCGGCGAGGAACTATGAATGTGATTTATTCATTTTCAACCTGTGTGTGAAATGAACTGGCTCTTGTTGAGGTCTGTCAATAACAGATCAAGTTTACAACCTTCTAGACTATATAGATTATTTCTGTTTATAACGGGGATGTTTTCATTCCATGAACAGGGAGAACTGAAAGAAAATGCCAACTTTCCGCTGATTAATTGCAGTGCTTTTAAAAAAGTAATGCACAGGGCTTTGACTAAACTACATAATATACTTTGTTTAATGAGCAAGTCTTAAAATAATCCAACATATTACACATTACATATTATAGAGAAATTCTGACTATATTGTCAAGTAGCTGCTAATTCTGTATGCATTAGTTTTTTATTAACAGCTATCATTAGCAAATCACTAGATTGTGCAATTTTGTACCGCTTCCAGTTGTTTGGACATTAAAATATTCATTACCAAGTATGAAGGGATGCAACTCCTCAGACGTAGTCTTCTGGACATCAGTCATCTCAATATTTCCATCCCCCGTTTATTAATTTTACCATGATTTGTTATTGCGGTACAAACAAAGACCTGTGGCATCAACACATGCAAATACAATCATCAAAAAAAAAAAAGAGAAGAAAAATGCAACTATCTAAACTACTTTATATACAAATTAAATTGTGACAGACACAAGCTGGCTCCAATAAAGAGGCATCAACTCAGAACACACAAGCACAACGCAGGCCGCTGTTTGCTGCTATCAGACGCCTCACATACTCATGATAACACTTTTATACCTCTATGTTTTCAAAATGTCAGCCAGGCTGGCATTCAGTTTCCAGCGGGTTGCCCTCTGAGGAAGACTAATTTCATATCTGATGGTATAAACAGAAATGCCAATGAACAGTGGTGGCCTACATCTGACAGGGTTAGTGGAAAACATATTTAAGATTTGTTTATTTATGCAAGGCAGGCTTATCAAATTACGCTTTTCATTTTTGCTTACGTCAATTATTTTTTTTACAAGAAATGTAAAGCTAGACAAACTAATTGCTTCAACAAGCATAAACACCTTGATCGTGTATCTGAGAATAAAATATTCAGGTATTCAAGAGTCAATGTCCACATGATTAAGATTTTACTTTTGCAGTTTGTAAATAAATCATTTGTGTGTTTTTATACTTAAAGAACATTGTTTTCCAGTACATGGGAAATTGCAGGATCAGCTATTTTCTAAATTGTTTGATTTAAACTCTTTTCAATTCGATTCAGTTGAGCTTATGTAGATACCAGTAATAATACATAATAATTCAGCATACAAGGAAACTTGCTCAAATTCATACACAGAATGTAGAAAAATGCATTCAAAAATCAATCAAATGCAGAAATATCACACAGATATATTCAAATGCTATTAAATATAGTCTAACACAAACGTATAATAAAATCCCAGTGGGTGAAAAGCCCAGTTGATTTCTGGGGCTTTTTCAAAACTATCCCCTGGAGATTGCAGTCTACTTTGATGCTTCCAATTTTATAAAGTTAATATATATACATATATATGTTGTATACTCTACCAGCTAAAATTGTAACTCCTGGAGCTCAACGTTTGAATCGTGCAGCTGATCTGGTGGTTACTTTGTGCTTGGGTTTCTCCATGGCGATAAACTATTGCTGCCTTCTTTCTGCTGTTAACTTTGAGTAAAACAAATAAATAAATGCACTGATATACACAGCATGCGAGCTCGGTGGTATATTCATCCTACACAATGGAGCCAGTAAAACCCTCTGTAATCAGGCTATCGCTCTTAGCATTTACCTGAGCTAAACAAAACGTCAAACGTTGTGCACAAATAGGAGCTTTTTAAAAAAAAAATTATTTTAGACTTCAAACATCCATCCACATCAAAGCCAGGAATGCACTGAGCTAAAGTTTAACTTGTGAATCTGTAGAAAAGTTTCAAGCACACACACCTGTGATTTCACTGTTCTAAATAGTCGCCTTGTTCGCACCGTTTTCCTCATACAGAAGAACTTCAGCTTATCGAACGCGGGCCTCGTTAACAATGAAGCTCATTGAGACGAATCTAGTCAGCTTCTCCACTGGTCTTGTGATGTGGCCTTTGAGAGCGAGAGCGGCCGGATTCCAAAAGATAGCAGTAATGCTGAGAGCAAATGTAACAGAGTTCATGCAATTAAAAATGTGAGATTTTTTTCTAATCTTGCTATCCCTAAAGCTCAGATTCAACGTTGCACCCACACAGTCCTTCCAAAACCATATTTTAGCGATTTTTCATATCGTATGTCAAACTGTCGGAGAAGAAAGACGAACTGCCTCCTTTGAATCTTGGAGGTTATCTTTTACATTCTGCTTGGTGCTTTTGTCATTTCAGCTGTTAACCATAACAACTTTGATTGATATTGAAGGAAATTGCTTTTGTTTAACATTTGCTTTATCACGCCGAGGTGCATAAACATTTAATGTTCCCTTGGAAAGTCACTGAGCAACAAAACAATTCATCAGACCAGAGCGTCTTGTTCCACAGCTCTGTGGTCTAAATCTGATGCTTCTTTTGTTGCCATTTTCGGCGTTTTACAGGGGCCAGCCTCGGCGCCCTGACCGGTGTGTGGCTAAAGCAAACATATGTGCCACAGACTGCGATGCACCTTCTGTTAGAGCTCATCCGTGTGATCAAACAGCACAGGACAGCATTCACTCTCCCCTCCATCAGTGACCCCGGAGTAGGTTCACCTACAGGAGACCCCCCTCACAAGAGCAGCAGCTCTGGAGATGCTGTCCAGCCTGTCCCTTTGTCAAACCTGCTCAAACTTACATTTCATTTTACCTGCTTCTGACACATCAGATCCGTAGAGGAAATGTTCATTTGCTGTTCGAAATACCCCATCTTCCACATATGCCACAAAGACGTAATCAAAGTTACTGTCTTTACTTTTGGTGGTTTTAATTATATGAATTCTAACTGTAGGAGTGATTTTTATTTTATTTTTTTGTCCAGACATCCATCACAAGTAGATATCCTATTCGTGGACTCTTGTATAGCCTTTAATAAAACACAATGAAAATTAGCAGGAGATGGATTATTTTATGAATGCAAAAGTATTTTGAGGAAATGTTGCTGACCTCGGGCGATAGTGAGCAACATGACGGGGAAAAAAAACAAAACTAATGTCACTGATTTAGTTTCAACCAAAGCAGCATCATAAAATATCGAGCCTCCTATCAAGGGTGACAGGTGAAAATAACAGAATGTGGAAAAATCACCTTATGTTGACCTTTAGAAACAAATTTTCAGGTCAAAATCAAGCATAGAGAACAGTAGCTGCTGGTAGATAATTTCTCCACATCCTCTATCGTTTTAGAAAAAATTATAATAAAAAAAACAATGAAGTCTTCTCAGCTTTCTGTGATGCTTAAAGCAAACGGATGACTGAGAAAACTCCAGAATCCATCTGTAGGTTTTCCACTCCGATCCTCTGATTGAAATTGATGTGAAGTGGATCACTTCAGGTTTTCTACCCACTGCTGAAGGATTTCTGACCATTTCCTCCCACTCTGCTTGTCTTCCAATCCCATGACACAAAATGCAATCTGTGACTCGAGATCACATATTACCCAGAAGAACTGGATGCTCTGTCTTTTTTCATTATTATTATTATAATTTCTAGTTTATTTCTGCTGGTAAAGACAAAAATGTCGATATAGTCTACAGGGGTCTCAAACTCCAGTCCTCGAGGGCCGCAGACCTACAGTTTTTAGATGTGCCACAGGTACAAAACACTGGAATGAAATGACTTGATGACCTCCTCCTTGTGTAGATCAGTTTTCCAGAGCCTTAATGACCTAATTATTCTGTTCAGGTGTGGTGCAGCAGAGGCACATCTAAAAGTTGCAGGACTGCGGCCCTCGAGGACTGGAGTTTGAGACCCCTGGTCTACAGAGTCGGCGTTCAGTAAATGAGACTACTGTTGCATGCAACAGAAAAAGGTTTCTTTCACAACCAGGAGAAGTTATTGTGAATTGGATGATCCCTCTTATTTTAAATAAGGATTAATCTGGAGGAGCAGAGCTCTTAAGTGCCCTCAGCTGCTGGCATAATATGTATAATTAAATTCGATTCTGTCCACCTGAATGATTTTCTTGGAGTGAAAAATTATCTGCAGTGCAGGAGGCAAAGTGACAACAGCAAAAGAATTAATAAAATTATAATTTGATTTACTCACCAGAGGGATCACTCTCGCAGTCCCGGACGTTGCACTTTTTGGTGTCGTTAGGCTTCAGCTTGTGGTCACACTGAACCCGATCCACCTCCTCTGAAGCCTCGGTCCTGGTGTCGACGCATTTGATGAGCCGATGCTGCAGTCCTCCTCCACAAGAAGCCGAACACTGCACACGGAAAGATTTCACAAAATTTTCACAAAGAGAAATAATCCAGTTCACTTTCTTTTGTTTGTTTTTGTTCGAAATGGTCAACGTTGACAATTTATCATTTAGGTCTGCAGTGTGATTTCCAAAGTCAGAAGTTTGAAACCGTATTATCTCTAGTGTGAGCACGTTTTGTTTCCATTTCAATTAATTCAGAACCAGAATTTACATAACATTGGCCCAGAGTGCTTTGGATAATGCGATACGTCAACTGAGGATAAGAGTCTTCATCTTTACAAAAAGAAATAATGCAATCACTGAGGTATTAGGCAGCTGTGAATAGATTATAGGAAGGAATAAAAGAAGTACAAAAAGTTTTGAAAGTAATACGTCTTGGTGGTTCCCAAACTTTTTAATTTGGATGATTGGAGGAGCAGCATATTGTGTGTTAATCTCGGATATATCCTCCCATCTACAGCAAATCCAAATATTATTTATACAACTGGAAGGTTTGGATTTTAATTTCTCATTTTGGTTGGAAAAAGTTTGAATTTTATGAATTTAATTTAGAAATGGCAAGTCAAGATATATTTATAGTCTGTTCAGTTGAACTCTTTGATGGTATTAAAGAAATATAAACTCAAGGCTTGTTGCATGCTTCCACTGGTACTTTGAATATTCATCTTTGGTGCTGAGGTCGGAAGGCCTCCTTGCCATCACCCTAATCTTTAGTTTAGCGACACTGGTAGGGTCACTTCAGAACCTTACTGCTTCTAATCAGATGAAACATGCTGGTGAAATAAATTATTACTTGAAATATAAATCTTACATGTGAACCTACAATTCTGGGATTGATTAAGAAGATCACATCTGGGGAAAAAAAAAAAAAGATCTCTCTAATAATTATGTTTAGATATTCGGGTGAATTTGAACAGAAGGAAGATATTATAATGAACAAAACACTCTCTCTTCAGAGAGAAATCACTGTACCGTGCAATGATTGAAATGTAAACCGTGGAGAATTCTGAGATCAAATTCTAGACTTCTGAGCAAGAAGGTTTCACATTTTCCAATCTAGCCTTAACGAAAAACATGTGCATGTGGAGGAATATTACAGGATTTATCATGAAATGTTCATGGCAGAGATTTTTTTTTAAAAAGGATGGGAATGACAAATTCATTGGCTAATATCCATGATGTCAAAAAAGGGGATTCTTCTGCCCCTTTAGAATTAAGAAGGAATCAACAATAAAATTGCTCTTAACTGAAGTTGGACTGAATATTGCGTTAGAGTACCTGTCCCCACGATCCAGTGAGCCACTGAGCACAGGGCTGGCTGTTGCAGGACTGAATAACGCTTGGCTGAAGGTCTTGGTCGCATCGATCATCCTCTGGACAGGTGACGATGCGCTGCTGCTCACCGCCTCCACACACCTCAGAGCACTGAGAAACACACATCATCAGACATAAGTAGTCGGTACACATTTGTGGTTTGGGAGAAGTGATCAATTTGTAACCTGATGGTGAAAAGGAAAAAAAACAAAAAAAGAGGTTTTAAAAATGTATCGCACACACGTCAAACGGACAGGAAACTTGCTTTAACTCCTCGGGTCCATAATGAAAGATGTCTCACAAAGAAGAATCACCAATGTCTTGCATGAATGTGATTCTGCTACTTTTTTTTTGTCTCCCTCCATTGGGTTTTGTGAGGCATCTCCAGGAAAAAAAAAAAAGTCGCACACTGCAGCTTTTGTTCAAATCTCTGTTTTGAAGTCACGCAGGAATGATGTCATGTTTGTGCAGGAAAAAGAAGAGAGACGGGCTTGTTACAGAAAACAATTTCTAAACTTCTAAAGAATAGTTTTTCTGCAACATTTATAAAACTCAGGCTGTGCCTCAGAACCTGGCGTCTTTGTTAATCAGACAAAGCAGCGGCTCCGAAACACCACTCTGTGGCAAGTTTGAATCTTTATTGAAATCACTGAAATCTATAGTGTGCCGACACATTGTTCAGTGTAAACGCTGGACACAGACTCAACCACAGAATACTTTTTTCCTCACAAATAGAGAAAACTTAAAACTTGTCCATGAAGGCCAAATTGCAATGTTTTGTGACCAAAAAATATGAAACACAGTTAGTGATGGAAAAAAACAGAACTGTCCCTTTGGTGGGATGAAGATAGGGGACAAAAATATGGGTGATATTTTAATACAGATCTGTCTATTGATTTATAGATTGATAGTTTATTGTACATGAATTACAAAGAACAAAAGTTAAATGGAGTCCCTATTATTAACTTGAAGCCTCCTGGCGTCAACACACACACACACATATATAAATAAATGAAGATAGAAAATAAAAAGTATTTAATTCATAAACATAAAGTAGAGATAAGACCTTTTTAGACAGAGGAGTTGCTTATGGTGAGTAAAATATATTTCTTATATTTCAGAAGACCAAGAATATTTTAGCAGTAGTTTATAACCCAACATGCGTTTTTTTAAAATTGACTGTTCAGATTATTTTATTTTGTAGTTATGTTTATATATTTTTAAAATTTTATTTCTAAATTTCCAACACTTGCCCATAACTTTAGACTTTTTGTTCGTCCGATGAGTTCATTTCTGAATAATAAATCAGATGATCTGTTCAGTTACTTTAGTAGACTTCGCCAAATACTTTTTGTTGTATTAATTATAGATAAGATTTTGCCATGTTAGTTTATTCCTTTGTATTTAGTTCCTTTGTATTTCTTGAATTTTGTTCTTTGTGTTCATTTCATTTCTTAGCTTTTCTTGGTTTATGATGTCCTCTTCAGTTTTTCTCTGCCTCCAGGTTCTCCTGTATCTACTCTCACCTTTTCCATTCACTTCTTTATCCCCATGTGTTTCACCTGATCTGCCTCTCATATGAGCTCTTGATTCTTCCCTGTTCGGCGCCGGATTCTCTGTCTTCATGCCCAGATGCACATCTATTTCCTTGCTCTGTTCCATATGCCGTTTTTCCCGTTGTGCTTATTAAATTTCATGCCTCTCATCAGTGGCTGTCTAGGGATTGACGCTCTGTCTCTTCACCACAACGCTTGACAGGTTGTCATGGTGCTTCTGTGTGTGAGCGGAGCGTTACAGAATGGGAGTGGGAACGTGTGTCTTTAATCTTGTTGTTTGTGGTTTTATTTATTTATTTTTGCACGAAGCGCAGCTGTAAGGGGAGCACAATGATGGGGAAACGCAGACTAATATAACACCTGTTATAACTCCGGAAAAATGTCTCGGTACGCACCAAACTTTGGAAAGAAAATGTCCTGGAACGGTGAGGGGTAATGTGAACCGGCGCATGCTGACCCACTTAAAGTAGTGTGTGTAGCAACTGAGAGTTACATTTGCTAACAATTTAGGACCGTTTGATTAAAGCATCTCAAAATTGGATATATGATGATGATACAGGAACAGGTGGATGTCAAAAATGGTAAGGCTTCACAATCTGAGAGAACTGCAGAGAACAGTCCTCCACAGTCACCTGTAACAAGGTAAGCCGAAAAAGGTCACTGCTGGACAAGCTGACTGAAATAATGGAAAATTGAGGGGATGGAAAACATGTGGTAAAAAAACAAAAAAAACAAAACGTATACAGGCCAACAGCCAGGATTAAAATGCAAACCCCAAATAAGATTTTGGGAAAGATTCGCAAGGTGTAGGCTGATGTTCTTCAACCAGGAAAAGGGCAAAAAATGTTGCATTTGTTGTGTTAAGCTAATCCTGAAGCAGAGACGTTTTTAACTGCAGCTTACTGAGGAGAACATCTCAGCTGAGCCACAGGCTTATCACATGCATGCCACAATAATTCATGCAGAAGGAGCACAGAGTGTGTGTGTTCTGCACCGTACATAGACATGGGTCTACGGTGCTGATTTGAAAAATATTTAAGCTTTATTCCAACATGTCAAGACATAATTTTCTTGTTGAGCTATTAAAGAGGCTCATCTGGACAGCTCTAACAGTAGTGACTGTGTTAGAGCTGACTGCACTGTACTGAGTCAGCTCCCTGTTTTTCCACAATGCCAAATCCTTCACAAATGCAATTTATTTCATCCTCTCCAAATGAACACACACACACAGCAAAACACACAGCGCCAAGCAACAAATGCAGGATTCTGACAGTTCAGCATCCGTCCCGTCTTGCATCAGTGTAATAAATGAATATTCAGGAATTCCCAGAGAAAGGTTCACCAAGCTAAAACGGATCTGACAGCAGTGTGTTTCGGCATTGCAGCAGCTCAGTGATTTACAAAGATGAGAATGTTACCGACACAGAGGCAGTCTGTTTCTTATGTAACACTGTGCAATAAGGAAACGAGCACATTTAAATATAGCTTAAAGGTCTCAGGTATATTTCAATCAAACCATAAAAACATGCAGATATTTTTTCTATAACATAAAATACCATACAGTTTTTGATAGATTTCCTTCAGAAGGATCTTTCTTTTTTTTGAGAACTTTGATCGCATTCAACAATTTTCAGCACAATTCATGGCCATGACAGCATATATTCTGGGTTTTTTAAAGAATGGGAGAGGTGGATAAATGAAGAATAATAGAAGACATCTCATCTGCAACTGGTGAGCAGATGATTCTGAGAATTGCATCTTTAATAAAATCCAGCAAAGATTTAATACCAGACCTGACAGATGAGTCACTTGCTCTTCATCAGCTCTGAGAATACTTTTCCATGTTTGCCTTTATTTTAATCTAGATTCAGCTGAAGACATTGGGATAGATTCTCTCATTCTGGCTAGGAACACAGCTTCTGAAGGAACCATCTAATTTAAAATTGGTTACATATAAATTCATTTCTGAGTATTAGGAGTCTTTCTGCCTCAAAGATTCATATGTCAAAGTTAAGAGGCTGAAAGAAAAAGTTCACTCTTTGAAATAGTTGGGCGACTTTGAAAAAAGATGTTTCAGTAATAAAACAATGACAGATATTATTGCCTCTGTGAAAACATCCGGAAATCCCCGGCTAATTCCAAAACAGATTGTTTACGTTACAAAAAATAAATTGATTGCAAAAGTGTTAGCTGGATATGTGAGTGCTAATTAGCAACACAGAAGAAAGATTAAGTGAGCATTTTGCTACATAAACTATCCAGAAATCATCCAAGAATAACAAGTGACTTTATGATATAAATGGGTAAAGAGCTCCTCACCTAAAACCTTCTGTTAAGAAGTATGCAGGAATTTGAAATCTGGGATTACAAGAAAGAAAAATAAAACCTGAGAAGAGGACGCAACTCAGCAGCCAAACCATTTTTGTGTCCTCAGGTAAAAATATTTTTGTTTCTGCCGATTGTGTTTTTAAAAACTCCTGTAACAAAATCTTCAATCGTCCCACATGCTTTTACTCACAATACCCATCCTCTTTTGTGCATGTGAACTTTTCAGGGCCCAAACATGTTGAGGGGAAATCTAACTTTAGCTCTACTTATAGAGTTTAACATGGATACAATTTTTTCGAGGTGTAACTGGACATGACAAAAAGGCTGAGAAGAGAGAGAAGAGGAAGACATGAAAATGGCCCCGGGGACGGGAAGCAAACTGGGCACCAAAAGGTAAAAAAAGTATAGTTCCTCTCTGTTAACTATAATAAAATACTATAGCCACTATATGTGGTGCAGCTGCTCTAACAGTGACCCATGTGGCGTCCCAATCATCACCGATCTATTGTTGACAATTCATCACGAGTGAAACATGAACTGATTATGTAAAGTGAGCCTGGGCCAATCACTTCATGACCCGATAAAAAAGTGAAGGACCTCAGACGGGTCTTTTCCCAGGTGTTTGCTGTCAAAGCCCTAACGAGGACATTGTGCTGAGGACAGGTGCAGCGGCTCATGGAAACTCCGTGTTTCTCTTGTGGTTTGCTTCCACACTTTTCTGCAGCGCAATGCCAGGAGCCAGAGGACTTTGAAATATCTTACTTTTGCATGATATGCTGCTCTCCACCAGTTATCAGACTGCTCTCACAACATGTTAGATTTTGGTTGACCACCGGACTTGGAGCTGGTTGGTTTCTGACCCAGAAGGTGTTGGAGAAGGAGGAAGGAGTGAAAAGCAGGACTGTTTTTAAGTGCAGGTTCTGCTAATCCTGTGATGTGACTGTGTATGTAAACTTGTCTCTGTGATGCAATGAAGAGTTTTTCTGATTTTGTTTCCATTTTCTAATGGTGCTACATTTTAATATACAACAATCGATGATTTTTATTCCGGAGACAGTTGGTGATTCGCAGGATGGAAGTGTTTATTATTTTTTTCTCTAACATTTTTTTTTTACATTTGAAATAAATGCATTTTTCCATTTCAATCATCTTGTCAGAACCAAAGAAGAAAATATAACTTCAGTCTCCAAGATATTGCTCTTATTTTTTATGACTTCTTTCCTCTAAATACATCATCATAAAAAATACACTTTTTCAGATGATATTCGATTTATATTATATATTTTTCTATCACTACATTTGTCTTAAGTGGCCATTGAACTATGCATCAAAGATCAGATATCAATGTTTGAATGTTTCTGCTGCCTTCTGCTCAATTTATAACACAGAAATAAAACCAAACATCACTAGCAACGAACCTGAAAACATTTAAAAAGAAAGAATAGATTATTCCCTTAAATGAACTACTTGATTACCAAAGATTCAATCAAATATTGACGTATGACTACATTTCATAACTCTAAGCAGTCTGGTTATTTAGCTCACCTGGCCCCAGGAGGAAGTGTACCAGTCAAGGCATGTCTGAACGTTGCAGGGCATTTGTGTTAACGGCCTGGCAAACATGGCCTGGCAGTGGAAAGGTCGAAGAGGTCGTTGGTTTCTCAGGTCAAAACACTGGACCTCTCTGAATCTCATTCCACCTTCACAGTTCTTGGTGCACTATGGGGTCAGAGGGGAAGCACATAAACCAACGAGGCATGAGAAATCAGGATCACTTTTCCTTCCCGACAATAATTAGTTTGGTGAAACCCAAAATGTGGTGGTTCAGAAGTAAAAAGTCCAACATATACAGCGGAGTTTCATGCCATCTCACCCTACTCCACTCCCCGACCTTCCACGTGGAGCACGGCCTCAGGTAGCACTGCCTGGCAGGCGCAGGCCTCTTGGTCTGATCGCAGTCAGATTCTGAGCCAGTACTGCAAACCAAGGTCCTCCAGACGGCACCCAGACCACAGCTGGTGGAGCACTGTCCACAGACAAAGTCATTTAAGAGAGAACAGCTTAAAACCAGAGAGACATAATTCACATTTCCCCAGCTTGTCATCTACACTCCACTGGTTTTACACTGAGATTTAAGGTGTTAGAAACATTAGTTTGAAAGTAAACTGTATGTTGTATTGATCAATTTATACATCAAACATTTGACGTTTTAATTGTCATTACTGCATCATTAAAACAGGTAGAATGTGGAAAATAAGTCAAAAATACGCACGGTGCTCCATTTACCGGTAACCCAGAAGGCGGGCCCACTGAATGGGGAGGCTGACGTTTGGACTGGATGCAGCCACCGGCCCGGCGGATGGGTTGGCAGAGATCTGAGCGTAGTCGATTTTGTGAGCTGTGGAGGAGCTGAGCTGAATTTAGGAACGGCCGATGTGATCATCAACTGGTATGAAGGGTCAGGGTGACTGTTACCGTGGCCCTGTGTCACTGAGGGAACGGATATTTCATTGTGATCAAAATCGGAAAAGCGAAATGAAGGAGGCTGGAATGTGGGGTCTGTTCCAGTTGTCTCGGAGTATGGAGGTATCTGTTTTACATCTGGAGGAATATTTGTAGCTCCCTGAAGATTTTTATCCGACCTGACTTCTTTTTCAGCTACAGATATCGAGTCGTCAGATGTGCCTTGTTTACCTGAGATTAGAATGAGAGGAATGGTAGGAGGAAAGGGTTTATGAGAGGGAAGAGGTGACTGTATGTCCAGCTGGTCCCACTGGCCATCATCACTCGTGGTGACATTATTCTGATTCAGCATCCAGTCCTTTATTGTGAAAGCACCTGGCGTATCTGTGTCCTGACTGGTTGTTTGAGGTATTTCTGATACATTACTGTCTAGTTCAGTCACAGCATGAGTTGCCTTCTCTGGCAACGGAAAGCCTAAAGGTTCTGAACTCCCTACATTTTTATCTGCAGAGATGTCCAACTCAGCCTCCTCTCGAGCGTTTGATTTTGCAGCAACAGCAGTGGTTTGATGTCTGGCAGCAGGAGCGCTGCGTGTTGGAGTCACGGCGAGACGGTTAAAGTGATTTTCCTCTTCACTGAAATTGGTGTCGTTATTTTCCACCTCCTCTCCAGATTGACCCCATGTCTCATCCTCCGCAGGTTGCTTTGTGCTGAAAACCAGACTCTGCATTGTGCTGGCGACTTCAGGCCACAGACTTTTGCCTTTTTTTCCCGCTTGTGAATGCGAGTTCTTGGAAGGTGGCGACGGTCGGGTGGCAGACACAGGTAGGAAGTGATCTTCATAAAGGAAGTCATTTATTTCATCTTGATGTACTTCCTCAGACTTCGCCTGTGTGTCGTCTGTTTTTGTGCTTTGTGGCTCTTGACTTTGCAAGAGGTGGAGCTCTGTGATTGTTGCAGCTGGAGAAGTAGCTGTGGGAGTTTGTGGAATGTCTGTCCAAGCATTTGCTTTCATGCTGTGGGTTGGCTTGGCTTCCTGTGGAGAGTTGTCCTCCGGCTCCTCCCCAAAGTGCCCAAGTTCATTCGATAAGTCTTCATGAAAGTTGATAAAGTTGTAATCATAGTAAAAATCATCAATGTGAACACTGGTTTCATGAGAGGGCTCGTCGTCGTCAATGAAGCGGTTATTCTCAATGTTGTTGTGGTAGTGAAAATCATCCTCAACCGCATACTTATGGTCGTTCTGACTCCTCGGCTGACCTCTGGTGGTGCTGTACTTTGGGGGAGGCTTAGCTTCAGGTATGGCATTTATTTCATTGAGCACTTCCTTGCTCGACCAGCCACTGCCGGACCATTCGATGTCTCCAAAATTACCCAAAACCTGGAGACAGTCCTGAGCCTGGCAGCTCGTGACAGATGACGGTTTGTTTAGAGGATCACAATCAACCGCGGTGTTTCTTGAGCAGGTGACATTGCGGTGGCGCATTCCAGGACCACAGGAGACCGAGCACTGCAGGCAAGAAACACAAGACATATGGCAATTACAAGCATTTACACGTGCAAGTTCAAACTGCAATTCAAAATAACACTGTGGAACCAAAATAGGCTAAATGGTGGATAAATTGGTTGCACTATTGACAAGCAGCAAGAAGGACTGGGTTTGAATTCCAAACATCTTTCTGCAAGAAACTTGCATATTCTCCTCATGGGTTCTCGCTGGGTACTCCAACGTCCTCAGACACTCCAGAACTATGGAGTGTCTAGATTCTCCATAGTCCTAGATTCTCCAAAATTGTCCTTAAATGTGAGTTCATGGCTGTGTGTCTTGTATCGCAACATTGACCTGTGACGCTGTACACCACCTCTCACCCACTGACCCAGGAGATAAAAACCTGGGACCCATCCATCCATTTTCTAACATCCTTGTCCCTAGTGGAGTCAGGAGGGGTGGTGGTCTATCTCCAGCTAATGTTCTGGGTGAGAGGCGGGGTACACCCTGGACAGGTCACCAGTCTGTCGCAGGGCAACACAGAGGGAGAATTTAGAGAGACCAATTAACCTGTGGGAGGAAGTCGGAGTACCCAGAGAGAACCCACGCATGCACAGGGAGAACATGCAGAAAGTCCCCAAGCCGGGAATCAAACTCAGGACCTTCTTGCTGCAAGGCAACAGTTCTACCAACTGCACCACTGTGCAGCCAACCTGGGACCCACTGCAGGACAATAGAGGACAGATGGATGTTTCATATCTGTATGCAGTGTTAACTAGCAAAGCGCTAATAAAGCACCAAAAATTTTTCTAACAGATTTTTTTCCCTCTTGGTCAGTTAATGTGCACCAGGTTAGCAAGCAACTGTATTTCTGGGGTGAAAATTAATACATTCATTAACTGTGTTTCCCTTATTTAGCCAGAAAATCTGCAGCATTACACATAAAAAGAAAGATAAAACACCCAAGTTTGTATTTTATAATATCAGAACTGTACTAAAAAAGGAAGTCGGAGGAAAAGGAAGGGCATTTTGGTCTTTAATATACGTTACATTTTGTGGATTCAAATCTTTTTCAGTTGGCATGAGTTTGAATCAATGATATCCAGCAATTCAAGAATTAGCACCAGCAGGAAACTGAAATTAGACATAATCTCTTTTTAAAACGTAGGACAGAACTTATGTACTTTTGTCACTGATTAAAGTATCTACAGAGTTCTTACATGTTGAAAACAAATAAAAAGACTTGTTTGTATATATATATATATATATACATACACATATAAAGTATCTACAGAGCGAGTTAATCTAATGTAGATTTTTCAGAATTAAAGAACCAATTTGAAAATCAGCAGAAAAAATCTATGCTTTTATCATTGATAAAAGGCATCTCATTGTGCTCCAACTCAAGATGTTTCAAATACAGCATCCATATTTTTCCCTTTTTTATTTCAGTCATAATAATTGAATAAATCACATTATGAAATACTGGTTATTATGCTTTTCTAGAAATACAAATAAACATTTGGGAGGAACCCCAAACTTTTCAGATAAACAATTACAAGCAAAAGAAAAACAAAAGTGCAGGTATTCCTCTCACTGATTGTTAGACTATAGAAAAATATATTTTTTCACAAGCAGAGTGTTTTTTTGCTTTTAAAAGTTGATGGTTTAATTTATTTTTTCTTTAGATTCTCCTGTTAGAACCAAAGACTATGTTTATATTTTATTCAAAAGTACAGTACACTCACAACCACAGGCAAAAAAACAAAACAAGGATGGTTCAGCATGCGGGCAGGTTTTCAGCCAGGGTACATGCTACACTCCAGTCTAAAAACTAATGCTGACTATAACAGATTACTTGCCCAAGCAACATATCATAACTTGCTACAAAATTTAGACTAAGCAATAATTTTACGTATCCCTACATAAACAACCTAGAACTGCGTCTACTACTGAGGTGTCATTTATACCGTTCAAATTATTTCAGGGTGGAAAATCCACCTATGAACATTTGTGAATTCATAACCACATTCAGGTTGTTTTGTACATACTTAATTTATTTTACTGTAAGGAAACAGTTATGTAACTGTAATAAACCAGATTTAGCAATAGGATCTTGCCTAATATGGTTTTAATTCACTCAATGTGCAATGAATTATTGCACATTGAATAATTCATTTTGCTCATTGGATAATGTGCAAATGAATAATGCACATTATTTCATTTGGAAATCATATTTCCAAATTATTACAAATTAGGTGAGTTAACAAGTGTTCAGTTTCAATCAAATTAAACATTTAAGGTACTTGTGATGGAGATCAAGAAATAAATATTTGAATTATTTTTCATTATATTTCAGTTTATCCTAACGCTGTGGTAGAATATGTGAGGAAAAGACAAAAAGCTACAAGGATGCAAGAGGCTGGGACAAATGTTTTATGTATTTGTAAATGCCATAAACGCATCTTTTAATCACATGTTATAATCACATGTGATTAAAGCCATTTACAATTGTATTCAATTAGGAAACACAGATACGGAGAAGTGACCTATGAAATTAATACTGGGACTAAAGAGCAAAATGGCTGAGGTTATGAACTGGATAAAATCCCTCAGCTTAGCTTTGAGTTATCTGTATCCATAATGACAGGAGGGAAATGAAATACCAGAGCCATATTTCTGGCATTTTGAAAAGTTTGACGTGTGAAAGCACAGAGAAATCTGAATTAATGTGATTCACAAGCAGAGAAACAAATTTTGCACCTTTCTGTCCATCTGTTTGAGGACAGTGAAAACTGACCTTTGACCAGCTGCCAGCATTCCAGTTGGCAGGGCAGAGGATGTGTGTGTTGCAGGCGGATGTGGACTCAGGTTTGGGGATGTGCTTGCAGTCTCTGGGATCCAGAGCTTCCTGCTCCTCCGCACCGACAGCTCGAACACAGAGAACCGTCCTTTTAGCCTGGCCCAGGCTACCACAGCTTGCTGAGCACTTATGCCAATCTCCAACCCACCATCTGCACAGACGACACAAAGAAAGCAACAATTTCCAAATAATCTGCATGGCCGGGATGAAAATGACTGTGCCTCGCCGTGGTCCTAATGCGGACCCGCCAGTTCGGCAGTGCAGTGAAAGGTTCTGTGAGTCGCTTTCATTCTTCCCTCCACAAAATGTTCATAATGTGTCAGGCATAGGGTAAAAGAAAAGCTGTTCAATGAAAATGACTCAAATTTTGTTCAACGAAGGAGGCTTTTCTGCACATTGTGGTGAACCGAAATGGTAAGAGGGGAAAAAAAAGGATATTTTGATGAAACTCATCGTGTACAGCAGCAATAAATGGCAGTGAAAGAGAGGAGGACCTCTTAAAGGTTTTCTCTTCCATATTTCTATGCAGGTGTCACAAGAGTAAGAAAATAACATGGGTGAAAGGTTAGCATCAAAAACAAATAAATAATGTCTTAATGTTATACTTGCAATTGAAGGAACGTATAAAAACACAAAAAGTCTTCAAACTAAGAGCCGTAACTTTGGTAAACACACTAAAGTAACTGATGAAATGAGCAGCTAATCTATTTCAGTCACATAACTCTTGGGTAAAAATAAGAAATCCTCACCAAGTCGGCTGTTTATTTCTGTTCCAAGCAAATCTATAAGCGAATAATTTAATAAGTGAATGAATGAATATGGAAACACGAACCGAAGGCATTTTAGGAAGTACTTAGTAGTGCACCCATAGCTTTTCTAATACTTTAAGGCATGGATATGAACAGAAATCAATGCCAGTTCCAGCTCTGGCATGTTGGAGATGACAGAAAAAACATTTGGCCAATCAACTGGGAAGGTTTCCACCAGATCCAGACTCTTTGGTAGCAATGCCATTGAGTTCATTTGTTTTCACTAAATAAAAGGTTCAAAATCTTTAGTTCAGCCTGAAGAAACGCAGGCAGGCACTTCCCTATCAATACACCCGTTACTGACAGCGGGAAGGAGAAAAGTCTCCAAAATTTTAAAGTCCATTTGTGTCCTTTCCAACATGGGTAATTGCTGCCATCTGCCCTACTCCTCTAGCTGAAACACAGCTGCTTGTCATCAGCAATGGTGAAAATGTGCTTGTCATATTTTTATGCATCACTGCCATGGCAACAAATGAATGTTCCCACATGATTTCAGTGGCAATTCAGATTCAAGAGTCCCACAATCATCCACAATCTCCATGTCTGCCTCTCCTCAGGACATTGAACATTGTTTTAGCTTGATTTTTTTTTTTTATTGATTTTTTACTTATTTATTTATTTTCATTTCATTTCTGATAATTTCCAATTTTATTTCTTCCAATTTCCCTTCAACATCTGTGTACATTTTCTACTTTAAAGAACTTACTGCCAGGCTGTATTGATGTCTTTATTGTCAACTTGCACATTTTAAAATCGAAACATTTTGGGGGTATTTGGTGCCGACTTAAAAAGCAGCCAGCCAAGAACGATCAACATCTTTTACTCAATTCTCTAGATTTATTTCCTTGAACGACTTTTACAATCTTTTTATTTGTTTCAGCATACAGATTTAAGTTTTTTTAGACGTGTTCCTTTTGTCAATCACCAAAAACAGTGGTGATTCCATCATTCATTTCTCTCTACACCGAATGACTATAATTTTTGTCTCTGCCTTGCAAAAGAATATAATTTATTATTTATGAAAACTCAGAGAACATTCTGTAAGAATGCAGATTGTATATTTCTCTCAGGAATCGTATCGATCTTGAAATGTTGTCAACTGCAGAAAAATCAAATTAACTGCAAAACACAGATTAAAAAGCCGAGTTTCTTGAGTGCAGACTTCAACAGGTAATCACAAAAGTAATAATCTTTGGAAGGTCATTTGACCTTCTAAAATAAATGCTACAATCTCTCTTTTCTTGGTTTCAATTGCAACACTTAACATATAAGAAGCACTTGATGTCATTATCCGTGCTCTTAGAGGACCTCGATCATGTCTAGTTAGTTGAGAAATGAAGCAGGCGAGATGCGTCACTCCTGCCTGGGATCCTCAGATGTAAAAAACAAAAACTGAACTCAAACTTATGATGAACTCCATAAACAAGACATGAAACAGAGAGAGAAAGCTGACAGAAATGGGTGAAATGGGGACAATTAGTGAGTGAGAATACACAGAGACTAAAAATGAACAGGTAACAGGAGCTAGAAACGGAAGCGACTTAAAAAAAAAACTGATGACATGGAGTAAGAGTCAAATCATACCCCAATTTACATAAGGTTTAAAATCAAATAAAAACGCATTGAATCTCCAAAAGGTTAAGACAAGTCCTACACAATCATGTCCGCAGTGAAAGCGAAGGGGATTTCAGTACAGAGCTACTTTATGTTTTAAGAGAAAATTGAGTTTCTTTTCTGAGTCTACC
Source organism: Xiphophorus couchianus (assembly GCF_001444195.1). NCBI lineage: Eukaryota > Metazoa > Chordata > Actinopteri > Cyprinodontiformes > Poeciliidae > Xiphophorus > Xiphophorus couchianus. Next base: position 26,015,322 of record NC_040231.1, on the reverse strand, counting down.
AAAGTTAACAAGCTACACTTTGCTACCCAAAAGTGTGTGAAAGTAAAAAAGAAGAAAAGAAAAATATGTTCTCTGATCTTGAGTTGTATGGTCCATTATGAAGTAAGAAAACCTACATTGATGGTGGAATGATTTGCTTTCAGAAATAGCCAGGGCTGGTTTGAGGTAAACGTGGACAAACGCTACAGAAAACCTTCAGTTTTAGAATCTCATGTTATTCTAAAATAACATGAGAGTCATAAGAGTCATAAGCTGATTTAAACATTTCCTCTAATGTGCCCGAGTGCGAAAGTCTTTTCGCATTCAGTATCAGTGAGAAATAATGTTTGTGTTTGCTGCATGTGAACCCTCTGGGTAAAGTGTTTTTAAATCCCTATAACAACCAGTTAAGTGAAATTTTATATATCATTAAATATAGTGTCAGATTGTGTATTTGTTTTGAGTCGAAGAAGTTTTTTGCAGAAACTTTTCAGTGTAACTGCAGGTCATTTTCTCCTCACCTCACTGTAAAACCAGATCATGCTTTCTAAAATTAAACAGGCAAAAATGAAAGAAAGTACTTGTCATCTGAGATCAGGGAATCTTTATGGAGCTGGGATGAAAATTTTACATAAAAAAAAAATTTAAATGAGTACCTCAAGTATTACTTCTTTTTTTATATTATGAGAAAGGTGTGCTTGTCTGGCAAGACATCATATCACATTATATAATTTGTAGTTGGGTTGCCATGTAGATGTAAAACAAGTCGTGTTAAATACAGACGTCAGAAAGGAAATGAATGAGGCATGGATCATCTGAAACAGATTCTGCTCAGGATCGCATATAATCTTGGGCCTCGTCTGAAAATACCTATAATCCTACTTCAAAAGCCAAAGCGATAGAATGATTTACATTTCGCCATTAACGCCATATTAATACAGATTCAGGCTTTTTCTTATTTTCAGGGTAAAACTATAAAAGCGTGGAAAATGCAGCAGAAAACAAAACGTGCCGCGTTTGTCTGAGAAAGCTCAGTGTATCGTAAATTACATCATATCTGGATGGCCGACTCACATGGCAGGGCACGAATCTCTGTAACAGCTGGTTTGGTTGCCATCGAGCCGAGTGGAGGGCTCACAGAGATGCTCCTCAGTTATCCCGGTCGTCTTTTCCACACAGTAAACAATCTGCCTCTGCACACCTGGAAAACAAGTGGGAGGAGATCGAAAAAACGTTTCTGACTGGGGCGTGACACGGAGCAACAGCAGTATGTTTTTAAGTTACAGTCATGGGAAAAAGAGATTCCCATAGCAGTACTGTCAGACATGGGAAAAAGAAAAAAAAACACTAAATCAGACCCTGCTGCCCTGATGCCATCATTTGGCTAAGGAGGAGAACGGCAAGTACTTCCAGTGAAAGCAACGAGTAAGTATCTCGGGTTCTGGCAGCAAGCTGGTCTGGAGTGTAGAGATATGTGTTAGCACAGTGGCAGGAAGGAAGGACATCATCAATTACTCCAAGGAGGAAACCATTGCTGCCTATGGCGAGAGAATCCTTCATGCCCTCTGGTTGGTGCTTTTTATGCTCCTGCTTGGAAAGCAAATAGAAATGAAAATTTCTGCTGCCATCAAGTTAGTGAATGCTGAAGGCAGCCTGTGGCAAACAATGATTTTGGATTATTCACTAACCTTTTAGAAGAATCTTCCCCACAAGGTCCAGGTCATGCATTTTCTGTTTCGGTTATTTAATTGTGAATAAATGGAAAAAAAACAACATTTTTTTTTAAAGTATAAATGCTTTTATTTTGAAGCTAAAGCAGGAGCTGAGCCATTTTACGAATGAAAGAAACATTGATTCAGCTAATAAAAATACATTTCATAGCACTATTATGAAAAACAATCTTAATTCAGTTTTGTGGACAATGACACAGCTTTGTTAATGTATTTTTCCCCCCTTGTGTACAGAAATGACTTAATTATTTCCAAGCAATTTAGCCTGGCATTTCCTGCATAGAGCTGCATGCAGAAAACACTGGTTTGTTGAGGAGAAGAAAAAAAACCAACATAATAATACATGCCAAACATATGGTAGGCTGGCCAGAAACACACTTCAGTAACTAGCCCCCTTTTAGAGAGCCACTTTGCCTTTCAAACTATTACACACAGCAGTACATCTAAGGACACCTCTCCTCAAGCTCTGACAGGTTTATCTCCAACTCCCTGCACATTTCCTCTCACCCTCTTGAGGGGACTTTCACTCTGCAGGAGGAGGAAACAACTAACAACCCCCTGCTCTGATCCGTCTCCAGGCCAGAGTGCAAGTCTGATAGCTAATTTACAAACAGCATCTCCCAAAATGTCAATAGGACCAGGTTAGACTGAAAGCCAGACAGAAAAGGAGAAAGGAAAACAAAACAACTGCAAGACCTTCTAGGGGAATTGTTTATTCAGAAATGCATTATATTCATTTTGCGTGAGGGTACAGTCATTTTGTCATCACTAAGAAACAGCCGCCATTTTTCTCTCTATAAAAAAAAGAAGTCTAGTGAAAGAAAATATGGTTGTTATTATAATTTGTTTTAAGAGAAAAAATCTGGTTGGATGCAAACTCATGTTTTTAAACTTTCTTTGTTGTCGCACACTGACACGTGGATAATTGCAGGCTCCCCTCTGTACCACTAATGCACCAATTTCCCCAACAACTATTTAACATTAGAGTTTAACAAAAAAATGTACGCCATTTTGCCATTTGCTGCAATGCACTTCACCCCTCCAACCCCCAAATATTTGGTGAGCCTCTCATAAACCGCCTACATGAGCAATTTCAATCAGCACAAGCCTTTCATGAGTGATTATGAGGAGGCTGCTGAGGAGAAAGATTGATTCTCGCATAGAGCGATAGCTTACAAAGAACAGACCCTCTAAGTTTTAAAGGATTGAGAAAATAATAATAAAAAAGAAAACAGTTTAAATAACCACAGGAGGTAAACCTGAAACATGACAATCATATTTTGCTTACAATTTCTTATAATTATTCTCTTTTCAGCAACTCTTGCAGGAGTTGATGAACTCTTACTTGCAGTTCATGTTTTTCTCGCAGGGTTAAACAGCACAACAGTAATATACAGACACCAGCTGTGATTGCAGGAACATACCACTCAAAGTCTATATATAAACATCTGCATGTCTGTGGAAAAAATAAACACTGACGTAAATTTAGTTCCCAGCTGAAGTCGATCCCCTCAGTCATGTGAAAAACAATAGTAAAAAAAACCTAAATTTCATGGCTAAATATGCTTGAAGAGATTAGACACTGATTTCCTAAGTCTGTGGAAGTTGGGTGATATTTGTACTAACAAAGGAAACAAAAAGTAAAAAACTGATCTAAAAGAAAGTATTAAGGTATGTTCTTGTTTATGTGATAGAAAATCCTACTGAGGTGGTCTTGCTGTTTATTCAAGTGTCATTCATCCATATAGTACTCATCGTTGCTGCTTTTCACTGAAGTCTTCGAAGGCCTGTTGTTTTCAAACAGGCCTTATGAAATATTTTTTTCTGTATGCCTCTAAGACATATTTGAACTTTAACGGCAGAAGTAAAATCAGTGCACTACATCTACAACAGACAGGAAATGAATTCATTAAACTGACTTAATGAAAGCACACACAAAATGCATTGATTCAACTTATGTGCACTGGAGTGCATATTTCATCAAAATGTAAAGAGACACAAAATGAATGAGAACATGATGGGAAAGCATTATGGAAAACTAAATGCTATAAAACTGGTTACATAACCGCATGTAATTATAATTATGGTTTAATTAAGGTTCAAAATCAAGTCCCACAAAGAAACAAAAAAAAAAATCTGATGGTGGCAGGTAAAATGGGACGTAATTATCTAAAATATGGTTATGAGCTGCTCCTATTCAGAGGCAACTTAGTATCTATTTCTGTGCTACTGGATTAAACAGAGAATCCCCCCAAGGTGGTGAGGGGGACATGTTACAAATACTGACTGAAAAAAGCTTTTTTATTTATTTTAGGAGCAAGTAGGGTGAATGCATCAAAAAAACAAAATGGAGGACTCCCTTACGGTGCGGACAGCTTGCTGCCTTAGTGAGCACAGGCCCAATCAGATTTGCCACGGTTGAACTGGTCAAGCTGGACGGGGGTCCTTGAAAAATCCTTTGAAAATCAGTCATCAAAAAGATTAGATTTTACTGCTTCAAAGCTATTTTACTCTATGGTCAAGTAGTTTTTTTATTACTATTATTTCTTCATCAGACTAAAACATTTTATTGTTTTATTTGATTCCCACTTTAAAGGCTCAGATTGAGCAAAAATCTAATACATACACATCAGTTTCAAATTTAGATTAAGAAGAAAAGCACAGCATCAAATGACTACTATATGAAATGTAATTTTAGAAAACAAAATGTTAAACATTTGTTGAGCAGGAAATGAGATGGTTCTTGTTTAGGGAACTTCTTATGTAACGTCTTTATTAAAGGGGGAGTTTCATCTGTCATCTGTCTGGGGATCAATGGCTCATTTAAAAGGACACCACTGCTGCGTCTTCCAGGAGGAAAACTTGTCATTTGGACAAGATTTTATGTCCGTCTAGCAAGGGAGGTTTGAAAAAAAAAAAGAAAAAAAGAAAAAGCACTGCACTTTTCATCTTCGCAAATCATCTTTCGAGTCATATGTTGTTTTCTTTCCACTTTACAACTGGATATCACCTTGTGTTGTTCTTTCACATTAAAGTCAAATAAAATATATGCAAATATTTGTGGTTGTATTGTGACAACATATTGACAAATTTAAGGGGTATGGATACTTTTGATTCATAAACAGCCTGTATGAATCTACAGGGGATGGATTCTTCAGTGGAATAAGACACAAAATCTTTTATGGAAAACTCACTTATTTGTGGCTTATTTCACAGAATGCATTTAAAACATTAAAAGGAAAATTCAGACTGGGAAGGATTCAAATAAGAAATGTAAATACATTTATCCCTGGTCTGAAGAATTACATAATAAAAAAAATGTATAGCCTCTTGAATCATAAATCGTCAAAATGACTTAAATAACCTGCAGGAATAAGATTGCTCTGTAGGCTTCAAGACAACAACAAAGAAATAAAAACAAGCCACAAACATCTCAAGCAATCCACAATTACTTACTATGTTCGTAGAATGGTTTAAAATATGAGATATTTTTCAATTTGAGAAGCATTTTAATCAAATGTGACTCTGCTTCGTTTTAGATCAAAGGCAATCGCTCGCCTTTCACCTTTCTGCAGAGGTTGTGTCACAATGAAATGATGAAACACTAGTCAGAATCAGAAATGAGTCATCATCATTCATTTATATCCAGATTTAAATAAATCAAATGTAAAAAACCGAGAACGAATGTACAAGAGTAGTGTGGGAGAATTTGGAAAAAAAATAATAAAAAAAAAAGTTTTTAAGGGTTTTCATGAAAGTTTTCAACAGATCTGAGGATGCTGTTGCAAAGTCACCGCACCCTTGTGAGGATCAAACTAAATCTCCAAACAGCCAAAGGCACTTGGTGAGAAGACTTATCTGCTCAACGGCACAAGCAACTCTTCTTCATGTCTCCACCTTACAGCAGAATTAGGCCAGTAGCTTCTAATATTTATTTCTGGGATGTGCAAAAAGAAAAAAAAAACAACAACAAAACAAACAGAGCCACAGCTACAAGGGCCCAAATGAACATGCTTCTCTCTATTTAGTTCTTTGAAAAACTCAGCAGTGAACAGAGTAACATGATGCAGCTGGTGACGCAGGTTTGATGACATAAGGCTCGTGCTTTAGTGTGATGTGAGAAAAAGGCTATTTCTTTTTTTCTTTTAAGGTTCATAAGAATATCGGCACAGGACGTAATCAGGCCGTGTGCAACAGCAGGTGAATATTACAAAAGACATTATTACCTCAGCACAAAGGCGGATCGGTGATCAAGTTGTCAGCAGTACCAAGTTTAGGAGCTGATGTGGTCAGATGAGTCTCCTGTTAGACTTCTAACAAGTGGCTTTGTGCACAGGGAGATGGTGCTGGTGCAAATTAGACTGCACTCTGCACCACCATCAGCAACACATCTGATGAGAGGAGCATTTTTATAGAAGAAATTCCCAGCCCTTCATCAGAGCATCAGAGAGCAAGCTGCTTTGAAGCAGAAGGGTCACATTTTCTCCTGCGTTTTCTAGTCTGCATGAAAGCAGTTTCAGGAGCAATCTGTGCGGATTTCTGCCCGACACTTTGATACCTGACATGTTGCAGCCAGCGGATCAAAGCCGGCCCTCAGATCGTTTTCACACACCACTCGCCACCTGTAGCGCACGTAGCTGTAATAGGTCCATACTTAAAGTTGCCGTAGTCGCAGCATGCAGCGGCTAGGTTTGTAAAAAAACATCATTTCAAATGCAGCACAAGTTTTTTGTTATCAATTCTTGAGAATGTGTCGCATATGGGAAAAAAAACCCTGCTGGTAATCTCCTCCTCTTTTTTTAATCTAGCTTTTAAAGTCTGAGGCTAAACCTAATCTTACCTCTTCCACAGGTAACGCTGCACTCAGTCCACGATCCGTATTTCCAGAAGTAAACACGCCCGGGACTGTCGTCATCCTCTGAAACATTTTGACTGACTGTGTACTCAAATCGCACTCCTGGATTGGTCTCCTGAAACAGAAGCTGGGACACGAGGTGGAATCATTACAAAGGTCTGCTGTTGGTGTAATCATCTATTCTAAGCAGCACAGAACTGAGGAAAAGTAAATGGCACAAAACCGAAATGAAACAGAGATGCTGCGCCTTAAAACACACAGATCTGAGCTAGGAAACTACAGACATGCGAGTTCTTCTAATAATCTTAACCTAGAAGTTCAGATGCGGCTCATTTTCCAAGAACTTTTAGAGCACAACATAAAAGTAATAAAAGGAGTAAGAAATGCGTTTTTCTGTTCAGCTGCTGTTGTAACCCCATTCTTTATCTCACCAACCTTTGCTGTCAATTTAAGCAAGGATAGCTGGAGGTGGCAAACAACTGTCACTTCCAGATTTGATTTTAAAAAGTTATTACTTTCGTTTCCTGGCAGTGATCAATAAGTAAACACAAAAAAAAGAAGAACAGTTGAACAGTTTACGATCGCTTCAGTGGTTATCCATCAACAAAAAACCTGCGAAACATTTTCAGGGACATATTTCTTTATGACGCAAGATAAATTATAATAAAGAGAACCGAGTTAATTCCAGGTCCAGAAAATGAAAACAAGAGATAAATAAAACCTGATTGACTGCAAACGGACTGAAAAGAAAAGAACATTTAAAATTTTGTTAAGTGAATGTGTTTGCAAACTTTCAGATTCCCTCATCAGAATATGAACAATTGAGCAAAAAATTAAAGTAAAAAAAAAAAACCCACATAAACAATTTAGCAGTAAGCAGAAACGTAGGAAAGGGGAGAATATTTTCAATTAAATTATCAAGTTCTACTCATTTGAATTCAGTAATGCAGACTGTTTCACAGTCATTTACATACAAACATATTACCTTATGCCAGAAATTCAATTAAAATATATCTATAAATATGTGATTTGCTGCTGAATTGATAAGTTTGCAAACTTACTTTAAAGCAGAGGGAAAACATAGTGGGGTACTACTGTATATAAGGCATTATCAAAGTACAACATGCTGCCAGCTGTGTTCATAGCATTCAGATCAATAATAACTTCCTTTGGTGTAGCTTTTCATGATCGTCCTCTTTCTATTAGACCACGGGCAACTGATTACTCCATCAGCTTTTATCTTCTCTAAAGCTTTAAGGCAACGTTCCAGAAACGTCCTGACTTGTGTTGGATTTGCGTTGTCAGGTCTTTGGTCCGTTCATGATGGCAGCGAAGTTGGAACTCAAGAAACTGATTCTGTGGACCTTTGAGCTGCAGAAGTTAAGCTTAGGAGTTTCTGTACATGATCAGCTGAGCGATTTGTGTGAATCAGAAACATCCATCCATAAATCCAAATCATTTTACAATCATGTTTCTCAACTGTAGGAGGAAGTCAGAGTACCCAGAGAGAACTCTACGAATACAAACCAATTCTTAACTTTTATGCGATGCATTTGGTCAAAAACTTTCATGGACTGGTTCCCTGTGTCTGCATTCGAAACAGATTTGCACTCAGCATTTACATTTGAAAGTGAGAAAACTTAGAGAATCAGCTCTGAATGAAGGCGGCGAATGGTAGCTTAGTCATTTATTGTGCTTTTGTTGGTGGAATAGAAAACTCCAACATGCTAGATGTAATAAGGGAATCAATTAGATACAATGAAAGACATTTTCCCTCCATCTGATACCAAATATGAAAATAGAATAGCTTCTTTAAGAAAATGGGGGAGGAAAAATATCCCCTGAAAATTCACAACAAGAAAAGGGTTGGAGGTTTTGCCACACCCCTCCACATTACACCGACTGATACACCACCTCAAAAGAGCAGCGCGTGCAAAATAGTCGAGGAAGCTCAAAGTGTTTTGCAAGAAGCAATTCTAACTTGCCGAGGGGTTTGCGGCTGAAAAACATGGAAATGATTTAATCTGCTGTTTTATTGCTACCCTCAGTAAGTTTTCAGCCAAACTTTAGCGCGCCGCTCACTCCAAGTTGGAGAGAACTGTCACAGGAAGAAGAAAGACGTAAATCTTAGTTGCTTTTCTTTTTGTATGATTTAATCAGTTCCTTAATGTTGCTGTGAAGAGGTCTTGGCTCACTCTTCTCCCCAATGTTGGATCACTTTATTAAGGCTTTCAGACATTCCTCAACGCTGAACTTTTGCATTCCTGCTACGCCATCTTAGTTTATGATGTACAAATTAATCGCGCAGAAAATCTGGGCCAGTTTTTCTTAATCCACCCAGGTTTTTCCGTCTGACCTATGATCATCAGTTCAAACCTTGAAAATGAAACACATGCTGCCACACCCTCCACCCAGAAGAGGCCGAGTCTTTGCAGCTGAAAATACATGTTCAGCTTTATGAGCTCTTTATTGTCCAGAATGATCTTCTTCAGAGTTACATGCCAGAATGTTTGCATCTGACCTTTTAGCGGTTTACAGATTGATGACTATTAACAATTGCTTCTCTAAGGTCATTACTTTCTCCTCAGCACTGTCTCGGTTGACAACATTTTCCCTGACTGTAGGAGCAAAAACAAAATAATTCAACTGTTGCTTTCATTCAGAGACCTGCAGCGCTCTAAACAAACAGTGCACAGACTTTAAGCATTGACACGAAGGGAGGTGCTGCTTTTTAAGGGAAAATCCTACCTGAATCCACAGCGGCTCCATCGTGGGCCCAGGAGACGTCAGGTTCTCCAGCTGTCCCGTCCTCTCGTAGGTGAACACGGTTCCTGCTGCCTTGTATTCCCCGTTCCACTGGATCGTCCAGCCTCCATTCAGAAAATACTTGTTGGGGTTGTCACTCCGTAGCGCCAGGAAGTTTCCAGCTTCAGTTACCTCTTCGATTAGGATGTCCCAGGCTCCCTCCGGGATCAGTCCAATGTCTACATAGCCTAAACAGCAACACTTCTGTTAGATTAAACATTCACCAAGACATTCTAGGAACAAATACGAACAAATTAAATCAACATGCAAGGTAGGAAAATTTGCAACTGTAAAACAATGCTGACCAATAACATGTCAGGGGTAAAATAAAAAAAATAATAAAATAAAAAATCTTTATCAGTTAAATAAATCCACAGAAGTCTTCTTTTTTTTTTAAATCATATCGTACAAATTTGCCCTTTATGCCGTGTCAAAGCATCCTAATCGGTAAAAAAACATACCAAAACCTTCCCTCTCTTCAAATGTTCTTCTGACGGTTGTGCAGGTGGAGCCGTTGCCGTTGCAGACGCCGCAGCGATCCTCGACAGAGCTGGAGTTAATCACATAATCGCAGCCGATGCTCTGCAACAAAACAGGCCAACAGGTGTCAAATCGGCATCCTAGCAGACTTTAAGGCCGACAACCATGGGAGGCAACGTTTATTGTTCGTCTCTAGCGAAATAAGCTCTTGAAAAGGATCAATTTATATTTACTTTACCTAGAACATGAAAAAAACACCACCACAAAAACAGCTCATTCTGCATCACGTAAAGCGTTGAGTTCCAGAGGAGAGCAGACACAAAGAACGTGTAGTTTTAGGGGGTTTTTTTCTGTGTTGCTTTGCTGTTTTCATCTCCCTCCATGCAGAGTTGCTGCTCCCACCAGGTGCAAAAATTATTTTAAAAAAAAGGCACGATATTTAACTGCGTTAACAAAAGAGAGAGAGACGCTCAGCGGTAGACGTCGGTTAATTAAATTAAATGATACGAGCAAAATATTATTTTAATACAGTACGGATGTGTTCACGCTGGTTTCACACCATTCCAGGTGAAGCAAAGATAATGAAACTAAGAAGCTTTTAAATTAGTCGATCAAGTTGTTTTTGATGTGGGGAAACCAGCAAAAATTATTTCTGGAGCGCTTTAATTAGATTTATTTTTTTTTTTGTTCAAAATGTCGGACCTGTTTAAACCTCCTTATCTGTACATGAATAAGTAACAACTGCAGGTCAACATGGTAATTTAGAAAAACAGCAACAAAAGTTTTCAAACTTTTTTCTGAGGGTAGGAAACCTGATTCAACCTTTAACATCTCTAAGAAAAACAAAAACAGATACACGTCATGCAACTAAATTGCAAACTTAAGCGCTGCCTTGCGTGTGCTGTACTGTTTGTTGTCCTGAAGATCAGTACAATTTTATCACAAACACATTTAATAAATAAACACAACTCTGAAATAAATAAATAAAGTTGTAAAATGGACACTTAAAAAAAAGATGCTGTGAAGTTGATGATTAAAGTAGAAGAAAACAGATTATTCTAAAACTGCCTCAGGAACATTGCAGACTTATTTTTCCACAACAGAATAAAAGTTAGAGAGTCTAATTGGTTTGGAGACACTGATCTCAGTCAAACAACGTAAAGGAGGAATAAATGACCAACAATAAAAAGATTATTCTTTAATAACGCAGTGACTTTTCCATTACTAAGGCAGGTAAGTCAAAGAGTATTTGGGTGAGTGACAAAAAATGTCACTAAATGTCATAAAGCCATATCTGACTGGTGTCCACCCAGCATACAAACATCGTCAATCAGCGGCTGGCATTTTAGCCCGGGGTGAAAACACCATGTTGCGCTCTCGCCTATCTAGACAGATAACGGCGGCTCATTCTCCTATCAGCATCCTCATCGTCACGCAGAATGTCAAATACGGCGCACGTGGCCGCAGAGAAAACAAGGTGAGGGTTAAATTAAACGCCTGAACAATTAATGTTGTGATTCTGTCGAGCAAAGGAGATGCTGAAAGCTAAATCTAAACAAGTAAGTTTAACAAATGCAGCTGGGGTTGGGCTAAAGCGATCAGTCAGTAAGGGAAACTAATCGCCAAGCAGCAGCCATTGGACAGAAACTTTACCTCGCTCCCACATCAACAGATGAATGCAACATTAACGTTAAGGTCACAATGCAAACAAGCAAGACAAGATAAGAAGTTTAATGCTGGACTGCTTGGTAAAACACAACTGGAAAAAGAAGAAATAGTGACGCAAACTGGTGTTAATGGTCAATTTAGAATTCCAGAATAAGGAAAACCTTATAGCAACATCTTTGTGAATCTAATATTTCAGTATATTACAAATATGCTCTTTAAAAAAAACAAAAGAAAAACAATTTCTCCTAGTGTTAAAAGTCTTTTGCCAGAGAAATGCAACAGAAAGTACAGGATTGCCGAATGGTGCCGACAGTAAAGCAAAAACTTTCCCCAGTCTTCTTCACTCTGCTGATTGACAGAAGGCTGGTACTCTCTTCTCTTTATTATTAAAAATACAAATTTGCTGCTTTTGAAATATTTCTTCTCTTTATTACTAAAAAGACAAATTTGCTGCTTTTGAAATATTTCTGATCTTGTAAGAAATGAGAGTTATGGGATGGAAACTCCACTGTCTTAAAGCTTTGGTTGGCAATCTAGAAACATAATTTCTGTCAGGCACAAGACTACAGACATCATTCTAGCAAGTACACAGATAAATTTGGGATATTTAGATGGTATTTATTGTATATATAATATATAATATAATAATGCCTGATTTGTGTTAAACATAGTACACTTTTTTTTGCTTACTTTTTCTGCAAATACTGTGAAATCCCCCCAAAAATGTACTGTATTTTTACTCAAGGTTATCAGAACTCTACCATCTCATATCCATCCATACCCAAAGCAGAGAAACAAATGAAACCAAAGTGGAGTTTAGAACATGCGATTCATCGATACCTGACAAACGCCATTGATGCACATGTCTCTACTTTTGTTGCCTTCGTAACACAGAGTCCCATCAGTGACGGCGTCTCGCATTTTCTCTGAGAAGTTTTCATTGAGGGGACGGCAGTGAAGTTCACAGGGGTTAACTGTCAGGGGGAAAAAGAGCCAAACACAGGAAATACGGGGGCATTGCAAACATATTCTAGATAAGTTAAGATGGAGGTATTGCTAACAAGGTGAAAAAAATAAATAAAATGTTTCCAATGATAACCGTCTCATGCATATCCCACAAATTACAATGATTTATTGTGGCAGTTCAGACAAAGTTTCACATTTCTTTTGTTGTGTTTTGCTTACAAAATAAAAATCCTGCAGGCACTGGAGAATAGAAAGTAAGAAAATTATATTTACATCTATTGAAATATTTATTCAGAAATGTGTAAACAGGTTCACAAATATGTTCATGCGAAGCTTTCCAGCAAAGCATTTTATTTTTTGGAAATAATCACAGTTGAGGACACCAGGATAAAACTGAACATATGCAGTAGAAAATATTAGATTATGTTTTTTTCAGTCCCACATTTCGTTCATTTAATCCAATAAATGAAATCAGAATTAGGGACACCGGAGACAATGATCTTGAATAAATAATGAATAGAAGTTTTTGACACAAGGATAAGTCCTTTGTTTTAGGCATTAGGGGGAAAAAAGCATTTGGGGAAAAAAAAGCTAATCAATAACCAACCTTAATTATCCAATGCACAAAACAAACAAAACAGGCACAAACCATTCGAACACAAGCTTGTCATAAAATAAAATGGCAGCCAAAAGATAGCAACACCAGTTTGTGTATTTTTAAAAACAGAAGGAGGAAAACTGAAAGAGCATACCTTTTGTTGGACGAACTCACCTTTGTTGATAACTGCCTCCCACTTGTAGAACTTGCCCTTGTAGGGCAGGGTGTTGAAGTGAGTACACTGAATGTTTCTAAAGGAAGGCCAGTCAGCTTGACACGGTGTGGTGTTACAGAGCCTGTACCGCCGCCGCTCTCCCAGACAGTATTTTCCTCTGTGCTTTGGACTGTGGGAAATTTAAAGATGTGTTCATGTTGATGTTTTGACAGGCAGTTAGATCTGGGTAAATTAAAATGCAGGCATTATAAAATGTCAGATCAAGATAAAAATGAATCACGATTGGAAATGACAAAACCCATATTAGAGGAAATTACCGGTGGTATTTTAAGACAGGACTTTCCCTACATTCTATTATACAAATAGAAAAGATTAGCACTTTTTAAAGTATTGGGGTTGGAAATCAATTCTGACAAGTAAGACATATGCCTAAAGGCAACTAAAATGGAAATTCCTACAATATGTGGCATGTCAGACCATCACAGGTGGAGACGGGGAAGCTAAATCACTTATTCTGCTTGGCATTCACAACTATTTTCAGTACATATTTCTCTGTTGTCCAGAGAGTCTTCTGCCTGTTACTAATGATTAAACAGGGGTGTTTGGGAGATGACAGAATGTGACAAATGTGTCACTATTTGTTTTAAATATCTCAGAAAACTGAATTTGCTTTTATGCAAGTGTAATAAATTAGCTTTTAAAAAGCAGCTGTTTCTAGAGATAGTTTTGGCTTTATTCTAGTATGTTTCTTTTAAAACCTTTTTGCTTTCTTTTTTTGCAGCAGACCAAATAAAAACTGAGATGTAGAACAATAGTTAATTTGTAATGTCTCAGGAAAACACAGGAGATTTCACATTTTATTAGTTGCATCCATTGACATCTTGTTCACTTTTCAAACAAACACGTTTTGTCCAAGACAGATCTGTTAAAAACTTTGAAGTCTCAATGTTGGTTATAAAACAGGCTAACTTCCTGTTTTTGAACAGGCAATTAGATCTTAAATGACATCCGAATGATCAGAACCACCCTTGTGATGAGCTGTGACAAAAACAATTTTCCATCTGCAATAAGCAGTGATGACAAGAAAGAAACCAAAAGTAACCAAACCATTTTTGTCTTGTCAAGAAAACTGGCATGGGGTTGTGAGATCTTTCCAGGTACACGCAGAAAAGGTGCATAAAGGCCTGAGAGAAATAAAGCAATCTTGTGGTTTGATTAAAATAATAATTAAGTTGAATATGCATGAATACAATCAGTAATATGGGTATAAGTAATCACTAAATAACTTGCTGAAATGTATTTCTGAATAATGATCTGTAATGATAACAACAATGTAATGATTATGGTTGATGATTTATAATAAGTAAGAAAAGTGATTAATTCGTAATGAATATCAAAGTTGTGATGATTTGAAATCGATTCAAAAGGTTTTAATACACGTTGAGTGTGTTTAATGAATTGTAACAGATAATAGTGAGTTAGAGAAAAGAGAGGAAATTATAATGTTAAAGTCAGCAGGATGGGTGAGGCCCTGCTGCCAAGAGATGTCGCAAGTTGGGGAAAGAAGGAACTTTCCAGTAGACTCAGCAAACAGGTTGGGGGCCGACGGGGCTTTCCACCAGAGTCAGCAGTTGGTCAGGAAGTCACGTAGACCACACTGTCCGCACACACATATGGTGGAGAAATGTATAAGAGGGGGCTGAAATAAGGAAGCAATTGTTCTTAGTCCGCGGCGCCGGAGAGGGGTCGACACGGAGAAGCAGATTGAGGAAACAGCAACAGACCGTACCTCGGAGCCACGGGAAAGTTGAGACTCCGCGCCGCCAAGAAGGGACAAGTTCCTATCGCCCAACCCTGGTTCCTGATTCGACCGTCGGTCCTGCCTCAACCCAACGATCTCAAATATTGCGACAGACTTGGAGAAAAGACAAAGGTCCTGGAGGGATAAAGAACTGGGTTTTCGAAGGATTTGGACCCGTTCTGCTTTGCATCTATTCTAAGGAGGATTTTTTCCATACAAGGACAAAGACTCTGACCAAGATACGGGATATTTCTGTTGCCAAAGATCCAACATCAACTGGGTGTGAGTCGAACCTGCTCCACAAAAGTCTATTTTAGAATTTGCGACATAGGTTAGGGAAAAGAGACAGGATAGTATGGTTATACATGTTGATTTTATTATACTGCTCTTGAATTATATACATTTAATTACTGATTTGTATGTCACATATCCCTGTTTAAGCTTGCTTAATAAATTTATAATATAAAATTCTAATGAGGTTGGTGGACATTGGAATTAATTGAGTCATTTAATCAATTCTCGGTTCTTTTAATAAAGGTAAAAGTAATGTACATGATTCTAGTAAATAGGAGGCTTCATAATTTCCTTTAGTGAGAGTAAATAATGACCCGGGGACTTCTATCCAAGTCACTAAAAATAATCTAGCTGGTTCCAAGAGCGAGTTATATTTTAGAAAGCGAGCTACCGTTAACAGAAGTGGTTATTGGAATTATGCAGCTGTGAGGGCTACTCAGCTGATTGTTTCTTAACTGAAAAGGGTCGTAGCTTCTGGATTGGAGGTAGTTAGAGCTAGACGAATCGCTTTCGACACCAGTTTGAATAGATTATCTCTTATAGATCTCTTTTAGGGTAATACCCAGGTCTTAGAGATTTTCCGGACCTGTTAGACAGAGAACTGGTCAGTAGTCAGCCCCGGAGATTTGTGAGGAATGGGCGGGGCTGGCTATTGCGCGATAACAGACAGTCTCTTATTGCTTTTCATCCCAGGACATGAAGGCACAGGTCACATAGGAACCACACAGACATGACCAAATGAGTAAAATACAAACCAATACACTATGGACCTATGAAACTGCATTACTCAACTCTAAAGTTATAAAACCTGGTAACCCAAAATTTGTTCCCAATCATTATCAACTTTGCTGACAATGCAACCCAGCGGAAATGACCAGCTGGGCTTACAATTGGACTTTGTGAGGATCCTTTGGTGCAACTTGGATAAGGAAAACCCAACAGCAGGGTTGGTCAAGTCCAGCTCTCAAGAGCTCCCGCAACTCTTGAAAGAATTACCTCATCAGTGTAACATTCAGTCCTGCTAATGAGGTATTAATTAGATTTTTGGTGTGTTGGATCTGAAATACATCAAGGAGTTGCAGGATAGTAATTCTCCAGGATTAAAACTTCTGTTGTTTTATTTATTACATGACAATAGTACTTCTTCAGCATCTACATTATTAATTTCTAGGTTTACCTTACAAGTAAAAATGATTATAAATTTAATGTATAGCGGATCTTATATTTAGTGAAATGCTTTCCAGCTGTCATAAACTCTGATTTATCCTGTTCTGACATAAAATTTAGCATTTAGTCTTTTTTTAACCAGGAAAATAAAATCCTGAAGGAAATGTCATGGGCTACACAATGGCAGAACAATATAAAAACCCTTCCAATCTTTAGACTCGTAGATACAACATTTGACTTTATCAAAACACATCCCATAAAACATCTACAGCCAGAGGTTGTTCTCTCAGAACCCTTTAAAACGGCTCTATGAAACCATCTCTATCTTTAGAAGTGTTTGCAATTGGTTGCAGTAGTGAGGAGCAGCATTTTTAAAAGTTTTCTTTCCTGGCCTTTGGTACACACAGAGAAAAAGCCTCGGAGCAAAGACTGTAACCGGTTGGACTTTGCCTTTGGACACAGTTCTGTAGAGATAGTCTTTATAGATTCAAACCCATCAGTCTGCGAGAGGACAAGTCACACCATCTGACAGTTGAATAGGGTTTGAGATTTGAGATGAGTCTTAAAGCTCCGTGGTAAACTGTGTCTGACATTTTAAGGCCATGTGATGAAGCGTGCATATGAATTACATCACCATAATCAAGCATAAACATAAAAGAGGCAATAACAAGCTTCTTATTGGTATCAAATAACACGCTTAATCAGAATTTAAAAACAAAACCCAACTTCAACTTTAGTCTCTTTAATAACCGTTGAATTTATAGTCATTGATTGAAAGTCCAACATATAAATGACAAAGCTGCTTTAAAAAAAAACCCATGCAGCTCTAACATTAGCAATTATTTACATTTTGATCTACTCAAAACAATATAGATCATGAAAAAAATCTTGAGTAAAACGTTTCATGGTTCGCTAAAACAAGTCGGTTTGGTTTAAGGGATTTATGTCTCTCTGACAGTTGCAGTGATGCAGTAATCACTGATCTCATTTAAAGAAACAAATGCAGTTCAATAATTACGAGGAGTGTTCATGATTATGAATTAATGTAGATTGTTTCAGTCTCTTCCTTTTTCATTTGGTCATGTGTTTTTCTCCAATAAATTACACAGAAGGATGTAAAAAATGATGTGAAACTGGCTGGGGCCAATTCCATCCAGGTCATCGTCACAGTAAAGACAGACCTAAAAGCTACTAAACCCAGACAACTGAC
The DNA here is from genome assembly GCF_001444195.1 of Xiphophorus couchianus. Lineage (NCBI taxonomy): Eukaryota > Metazoa > Chordata > Actinopteri > Cyprinodontiformes > Poeciliidae > Xiphophorus > Xiphophorus couchianus. The sequence continues at coordinate 25,997,594 of NC_040231.1, read as the reverse complement.
TTGTCTGGACAGTGGGGTAAAAGATCAAAGTGAAATGAATAAAATATTAGAACTATTTGACCAGAAAGGAAATCATAAATTAGTAAAAGAAATTGAGTCAGCATGGAGCTGGAACGAATTCAACAGATCATTGGAGAAGGAAGAGTGCGTTCAGCAAAAGTTAAAAAACCTCTTGTTTAAGGTATTTGAACCACTGACACCAAGTAAGAATATTTCTTTCTTTTTTTTTTAATGGGGTATTATGATTGACTTTAGGAGGGCAGGTACTGATGAAGTGCTGAGTAGCGTCAAAGATCAACGGTCAAGCCAAGTCACTGCAACTTCGTATAAATTTAATGTTCAAGTGGTTAATTTCTGATGCTATTCTGTCTCAGTTGCCGCAGCTTTCAGCGTCAGTGAGCAGGGAGCAGTCGAGTGTAATTAGCAAAAGCCAGCCATGTGTGAACCCTCTGTTGGAAAGAACTCCAAGTCATTGATCATAATTAGATGTGCGTTACAGGGTGAGACCGGCAGCTTTGTAAAGAAACACACACAGGGAGAGTGGAATGTCAAAGAGTGTGAGTGTGTGTTTCACATCTCATCTTTTGCTCCACAACCTCCGCAATTCATGTTCTCCACCATCATTATATAATGCATACCTCATGAAAATGTGCCCTGGTAGCCACTAACAAGGACAGCTATTATCGGACCTTCTGGTGAGAAGATGAGGCATAACTTTGAAGTTACGTCTCTTTGACCTAAAGTAATAAAAGCGCAGCCTCTCTCCCCCTTCATTAATGGGCAAGTTGCTCTGCCGTCTCTTACATTTTTAATTTCTCCTGCTATCCAAGGACTTATAGGCTGAGAGTGAAGAAAATATTAAGTAGAGCATTAGGTTTGATTTCTCTGATAAAATACATAGTATTTTCATACTCTTATTGGCATCACCAATGCCTTATTATGTTAAATTTTAACTTGAATTAAAGGAATATTATTTTATTTTTGAGTTATGCAATGCAACTAAAACCAATTTTTTGCCTAATGAGCCAGCTGTGTAAGTGAAACCTGTAAGGAATAACAATTTGTATTTAAAATACTGAACAAACAACTGGAATGTTTTAGAATCTATACATATTTACTTAACAAGAGCTAGAACTAATACCAATATAAAAAAATAGTCATAATCCATTTGAGGCTAATTCACACTTTTTGTCTTATTGTATCATTTTCCTTCCATATTAGAAAACTTCAAACAAAACAAGAACTTCAAAAATTACAGAGACAAGCAAGTCTTAAGATACAAAGTCACATTTCCAGTTTACAAACTGTGTAGTACAAAGTTCTTACATCCTTGCATTCAAACAAGGATTTAAATGCAAGGATGAGTTGGCAGCATCATGCTGTGATGATGCTTTTTTGTACCGGGTGGAGGGAAACTGATCGAAGTTGTTTGAAATATGGACGAACACATTCCAGATCTGGAATAACTAAATCTGGAAGAGGACACAAATCACTGCAGACAGGGAGGAGTTTTTACTTTCCAGGAAGACAGTAGCCGTAAAAATAAAGCTAAAAATGCAACAGAAAAGTTAAGATCAAAGTATGTTACTGTGTTCCAAAGAGAGCAGGTCAAAGTTCATGGTTAAATCCAGTTGACAATTTGTGCAAAGTTATTAGAGACATGCACATACAAACAAAGCAATTGCAATTATAAAAGTGGCTTCACAAAGTATCGAGGGAGCTCATTAGATGTACGTACTATTTTTTTTCTTTCTTTTGTTTCTGTTTTGCTCGTCTCCTACAACTTATAGATCTGTCTCTGCTTCAACACATCTGTGTAAGATAATCAGTTAATTAGCAAACCTATGGAGAACTTGACTGCATAGTGAGGAGGTAATTCAGTCATGCTGGACCAGAGACACACCTAATAGTTGCAGGACACAGGAGCTTGAGGCCTGCATGCGAAAAACCCTTTTTGGGAACACAAAGTCTCTCAAAAATGACAAGGTTTCCTGCTGTAACGTGACAAACAGTAGGAAATGTGAGGGATTTAAATCATTTTGTGTTGGTACGGCATTGTTCAAAACCGTTTTAAATTTGATTCAGAGCAAAAACGAAAATCCAAGTGGAATAGTGAAGATAGCAGATTTTACAAGTTGACATTTTTTTAAATTTGCAAAGGAGAATAATTATTCTACCGGAGTTAAATAGAAGCAGTTAAACTCACACAGGATTGTCACAGTCTCTCTCTGCACTCTGGACACCAGCTCCACACGTCCTGGAACAAGCCGACCACTCGCTCCACGAAGCCCAGCCGCCGTGAACACCCTCCGGCCTGAGGCCTGCCGGCACGCACTCCCCATTGATGCACCACTGGAGGAACAAACCCATGTTTACATGACAGTCAGACCTCTATAATCTTTGCATGTTACCCCATCTACTTTCAATTTGCTGGGAAATGAGTGCAGCTTCGTTTTCATGCTGCATGTGTCTGAACTGGGTGGGTTTTACTCCAGAGACAGATGAGGTTGTCTGGCCCTATTGTAAGTTGCAAGAAAAAAAAAGTAAAAGAAAATACAAGGAATGCAGAAGTTGAGATGAATCGCAGACTTTGGTGAGACAGAGGTGCTATCGCTAGCGTTCGTTTACTAAATTTGTAGTGGCAAGGGATGTCAGGCTGGGACGTGAGCAACGTACTCAGCACAAGTGGAATTCTGGTGGGAATCCAGAAAACCTCCAATAAAATGCTTTCCTAGAAACACAAAATTGTATTGCTCTGCTTAAAGGGTGATTCTATTTTGTTTAATTTAAGCTTAGTTTAATAATAGAATGACAGGCTTTATCTCAAGTATTATGTTGTTGAAAGAGACATTTCAAACATGTCAAAGAATCTTATCTTAGGTGTCAAGGTAGAATTATTTTCAGCTGATGTGTAAGAAATCTCAGGGGATTCTTGTAATCTTCACACAGTGTAGCTTCCAGTGCAACACTCCCCACTCCAAGAAAAAAAAAAGATTGAGCAAAGTATCCTTTGAACTAGAATAGTTCCCTGTAGAAATAAAAGATTGACATTTTTGACTAGCAAAGCCTTCAGATCTGTTTCGTAGTCATGAATCTGAGTATTTACCTTGTCCTCCCCACAGCTTGTTCCATCCACGGCGCCATCCAGCTTTGAGTGGCAGGTCGTTCCGACGGTGCACCACAGAGTGCTGCACACATCCTAGGAAGGCAGAGAGTGATTAATGTGTCACTTCACGACATGCTGCTTAATTAGGTTTACAACATGTCTTTGTGGGGTTGCAGATTTCCATTATAAATCTAAAACTAATTTAGATTAAACTATAGTAACTATATGGGATCAAAGCACAAAAACCAAGCTTACTCATCAAAGTGTAAAGTTACTCCTAAACTGTGTTTTTAAAGCACCTATTATTTAAGACTGACCATATTCTATAACAAATGAGAGTTGTCTTTTAATAAACTAAAAGTGCTTCTAATAGCAATGATGATCATGTTGATCTAAAATTTTTCTTCAAATATATTTATTCATATGAGATTAGAATGTGTGGTGAAGAAACAGTTTGGGCTTTTCCTCTTGGTCAACCAGCATTGCAGACCGAGGAACGGAAAAAGGGATTTATTTTGATTAGAAATTTCAGCTTGAAAGCCTCAGTGTCAACACTGTTTATTCAACTGAATTGCAAAAAAAAAGGTTGGTTCCATACATTTTCTGATTTCTAGTATGCTTGGTATACTTCAAAAAACTAAAGTCAGCAGCAATACTGCTAGTACTTCCACCATGCAGTCCTCCAAACCATATTCCCACTACCAGGTTGGAGAGACGGGGATTTTTGGAAAGACGTTTGAGTGCAGTGAATTAGTAATAAATAGGATTTGTTTCACACAAGTGGAAGCAAAAAATATATAAATATTTGAACCATGGGGATGCCAATAAACAAGACGGCAGCAGCAACTGTTGAAGCAGAATACTGAAATAAAAACCAACATTACTGCTTGTGCGATACATGGACACTGCCTGGTTTGGGAACCATCCATCGTCTGTACCACTTATTCTTAAATGAGATGAAGAGGGCAGGGCACACCCTGAACAGGTCACCAGTCCATCACAAAACATGGTTTTGTTGACATCTATAAGGTACAACCTTCCTTTGTGCACTGGAGCGGTTTTGAGCCAAGTGTGAGGTTACTGCTGAAGTAAGTCTGATGAAATTCTTCTTAATCTAAAAAAAAGGTGGATTGCTTCCTCTGAAGCTGGAAGGATAAACTTCCCCACTGGCCTGGGAATGCCTTTGGGATCCCCTAGAATTATCTGCAGAAGGATTTCTGGTTTTCCTTCCTGTATTTGTTACCCCCAGTGACCTGAACTCTGACGAGCAGAAGACAAAGAAATGATGGACAGAGCTCAGAAAACAAATTCACACGTCTTGCCTTTACCTTCAACTTAGCAGGTGGACTGCAGTGCAAGTCAGTGATGCAGTAAGTTAAAAATGTTGCAGTTTTCAAACTATTGCGCAATATATATATACACAATACATAAGGACTATGCCCAGCAGAGTTATCCCTGCCGTCAATGATATGCCTTATACTGGATTTCAACAAGAATACTAGTTTTATAAAAACTTGAGTCCCTGAAACAAAATACAAGCATAGATGATAATCGTTTGCCTGTGATGAAGTTTATTCAGGCGACAAAAAAAAAAAAAACATTAAAAAAAATCATTGCATCATTTGCAAAAACGTCTACAGATAAAAGATGCTTGAAATAAAATTAAAAGTTACTTATTCTCACCGTAGGTCAATATTTAAGGTTCATGTCTATTAAAATGTGCTTATTTTACACTACCTCTCAAACTAAAGTGTTGCTATTAAACCAAGAACCTTGGACTTAATGTACTCCCTTTCCCATGCTGTTGGCCTTTAAACAATTTATTCTTAAAATGAACACAGTAGAGGTTTATAAACATGTCACTCTCTGAGAAATAAGGTTTCCTTTTAAAGGGAGATGAGAAGACACTCAACAAATGAATGGTTGTCAGCCAGAAGTTAATTAGCTGCACTTAAATGGCAAATAAAAACTCCGACTTTGGTCACAAAAATAACCTTTATAGGCGATTGATTTATATTTTATACAGTCCTTGATCTTTGCCCAAGATATTATGTTAATGAAGACCAGTTATTTTACTGGAAAAACCTGGAAAACCACAAATTAAGGTTCTTCACGCAACATCAAAATGGCAAAAAAAAAAAATTCTATTGTCATTTTTATAGTTTTTAAAGCAATAATCTTGATTAATACCAATCAAATTTTAACTTTGTCTGCTACTATTCATATTTATTTTAAGAGTGCTCTGTTTGATTTGCTCTTAATAATTATTCTGCCTCAATATTTGATGCAATCCCGTAATCTTTTAGAGATTCAGCTTCATAGCAACAACAAGGACACCAAAGAGCTCGTATAGATTTTGTGCCCCCCCAAAAAATTAAAAAATAAAAATGCCAAAAATATTTTCTATTCAACGCTTGTTCTGTGTGTTGAATAGAAAATAATGTGATAATGTGAGCCTCACTTCATGTTTTCAAAGAACCCCAGCACACAAACTGACCATATGCAAATTTAAGCTATTTTAAAATTTCTCTATTTTTCAAACTTTTCTGAGGAACATATGCCAATTTTTGTGCAAAACAAAATATTTAAAATTCACAGCAACTGTTCAACCCCTCCATAAAACCCCTCGACTCTGTTGGGAACTCTGGGATTTGTTTATAAAAGTTTCAGTGCATCTGCTTAAGACCATTGTAAATCTGTTGAAGCCTTACATTAACTTTATAGAAACAGTGTCCAGCTAAGCTCTACTACACAGCTCACGGAAAAATGTGTTTAGTCTTAATTAGTGCTGTGTTAAAAACATCCGTTGTTCAGGTCCCAAATACTCTGTGTGCTTTAAGTTTAAAGAAACACTGACACCGAGTTGAGATTTACTGGGAAGAAGCTATATTCGCACAAACATCTCCAGAAACATTTAGTATAGCTTTAAGACTCCAAAGAGTCCACCTACGGAAGACTTCAGTCAGATTACCGTTTGCACCGACTCAATGTCAGCGGTATTCAGTCAAAGTTAATTTTCCATGACTGCTCTAATCGCTTATGCAATGACTAATCCCAGTTAGCACAACATGCAACAAAAGATCTGAGGCTAACTTGAAGAAAGAGTTTTAAATTAGTTTAAATCCAGGTCATGTCATATGATTCATAGGAGTTGGAGGCTCCATGTCGGGCCCAGACGAAGTAATTACAGATACAGAGGTGGCAACAAAGCCGCAGGCTGTTTTCAAATCCACAGTGACTTTAAGGTGCAAGTAGGTCCCATTAGATCTTCCTGTCAGATGGTCAGAGAGCTTCAGAAACTCTCATTACCCTCACCTTTTAGAAAGTGGAGAGAGGGATTATTGTAGAAAATATTGCATCCTCGTCAACCTCAAGCTGTGATTTAAAGACGCAGGCCGGGTTGGAACATTCAGTCATTGTTTAAACTAATTCCTGGCACACATGTTTCTCTCATTTCCTGGAAGCATGTGGAAATGTTTCTGACACTCCATAACATCTTCCTATTTACACCACGTGTGCAGAGCCTCTTCAAAATGAAACATACACAAGATGCAAAATGCAGCCCGTGCCAATAAGCATTACTCCTTAAGCTTACTGTGTCCCTATTTTTGCTTCATAGTTACCGGTACTCCTGAAAGAACACAGAGTTGGCTGTTAACACTGACAAAGACTAAATTATTTAAAGTTCAACAATATTTTTTGGTATAAAGTCATATGCAGTGAGTCACTGTCTCTGACAGATAGCAGTAATATCCAGACATTTATGGCATATTCATTAGTATTATTCTACTTGCCTAGTTGTAATTGATTTAGTCTTCTTGTTTCTCCCATCTATGATATTGAAGGAATAAACAATGGGGCTCAAAGCAGATGTTTTTCTGTTCCCTTTCCCACAATTGCACTCAGATTAATATGTTCCTGTAATTTGTTCTGTCAAAGTCCCACAACCGCCATCACCACTGAGGCCTTCATATCATATTCCTGCTACGTCTTCGTCCCGTTGGTACTTCTCAGATTTCTATTTGTTCCTCTGTTAAGCATTGCTGTTGCCCTGGATTTTTAGATTCTTTGCATCCTACTTGTTTGGATGTTTTGTCATCATCTGTTTGTCAGTCTGGATGTATTAGTCCCACTAGATCTTACAGTATCTCTGTTTCTCAACCACTATACATATTTGACAGAAATACTGGTAAAAGTGCTTCATGCACATTGAATGTGGTGCCCTAGTTAAATTAAACCTTTTCTCCATTGTGAAGTTTTACTATGACCATTAAAGGTGCGGTTCAGTTCTACCCCAGTTTACAGCAAGTTCTGCACTATTGTGGCTGTGGTCAACTCTGCGAATGATTGTAGCAACAATGGAGAATCTCGTGGTTGTGGTTTTGATGGACTAGGGTTAGGGTTAGCGATATCTAATTTTGTCTTACAGAAATTCATTGCTGGTCCAAACATAAAGAAAACAGTCCAGGTCATCTCATTATTCAAGTGCATGTATAAATCATCATCTGTCATGGTAGCAATATCCGAGCCAATGGCTTAGAAAAAAATTTAACAAACTGATATAAAAAAAGGCTTTCTCTCTGCTGGGTACTGATCTGGAGCCAAACGATCCAAGTGGGGAAAATTGATTTTTTTTTAAACCAAAAAATAAAAAAAAAAGGCTTGTATCCTCTGAGCAGTGCAGAGCAAGTCGTTAGGGTTGGGTAAGCAATTTTACGGTCCAGCGTATTCAAAAAAGTGTATCCACTGCCAGTTGGGTTCTCACTGGCCAAGCAAGGTTAAACCCAAATACATAACAAACATGACGCATTGGTATGTTTTATTTTTCTGTCCCCTAATTAAAAGATTGTTGTGTGACTCCAATAGATCCACACTGGACCTACAGCTGTAGAGAGCAGTGGTGCAGTACGGGTTGGTTGTATGTGTTACATTTACAACAGAAACAGACGTAATGGTGTGCCAAACCTCACCCAGCCGTATCGGACTGCTCAGTGGAAGCGAGGTAAGAGACAACCCAGAGAATCCTCTTTATCTGTCTTACAGTGTCAGAATATTCTGTCAGAGGCTTCTTCACATCTGCTGTTCACTGCGACAGGAGATCTCTCCCACACACAGCAAGGACTGTCTATGATTCTCTTAAAAAAAACATCCAACTTCCTCTTGGGACTATAAAAAGCGTGTTTTTTAGTTGAATATTTGAATCGAATTAAATTATTTTCAATTTAATTAAAAGCACATCTAGAGACAGTTTTATCCAGGATGTTTGTCTCTGATGCTCACTGTCCCTATTCTCTAAGACAGAACAAGAACTAGACTGACACTGTGGCATGAACTAGAAAACCAACTGAGAAATAAAAAAAATACATATTTTCTATATAGGGTTTAATTTTAAAATTATCTCTTCAGATCAACTAAGTTAGTTTCCATCATTATCTGGAACTCGGAGCCAAAGTTGCTCAAAGAAAGGTGGGGTTATGCTCTTAAAAAAGTCCAAGCTTGACATTTTGGATAAGCCTTAAACCTTAGAAATGGTAATTATTCACCAGTCTCTGTAGAAATGCACATACTGAGACTCCTATCACTTCTAATACAACACCACACCTGAATGTATGTCCAGCCTGACAGAACTCAATATTATAGTGTTTCTTGGACAGTACAACTTGTATAACTTTAAAAAGTTTGTTTTGTTTTCTTTGGGGTAGCAAAACCATAACCGAGGCAGCTGGCCTTTATCGGAGAGCTAATATTTGAAAGGTCACAGCAAGCTTCGAAGGTCTTATCTGGACAAATGATTTTATGAAATGTAGTGAAGACGAAAAGCCACGCATTAACTTTGATGGATAGACGAAAAGAGAGGATCAAGAGCTCCCACTTTTCATTTTTGTAAAGTAGAATAACAGGAATTATTAATGCCGAGGCTCCGATCAGAAAAAAATAAAATAAAAAATCATGTATTACCACTGCTACGACTGAAAACATGTCAAATGCAAGGCTTTGAGGAAGCTACCCAACAGTAATTGGTTCAAGAGCAAATAAATTCAAACATTATTCATCCACAACAGAAAATGTGCCTTCAGTGCCAAAGGGTATTAAATTATGTACAGAAAAAAAGATGCCTTGTTACACACGGCAAGCTGCAGTTTGCAATCAAGACTGGAAGTAGTTGATTTCTTGTGGCTGTATGAAATCAAAATGCTTTTGAAAAACTTAATCAGGAGGTTTCTTCACATTAGTAACTGTAAAGTCAGACTGTGTCTCCTTTTTAGACTTTAGTTTTCTTCTACTGATGGAGAAGTATATTTCACACAAAGTTGCTGCGGTTCACTCAGAGCGATCGGCTTAAAAAGAGGCAGAAAGTGAGGACGGGAGTTTTTTGATCATTTCTCTGCTGGTCTTTGCTTCTGTATCCTTGTCTGAATGTACAGAGTTAGATTTTCCTGAATACATCTCTTCTTCTAATGTAGACAGGGTCGGTATCATTTCAATCATTTTCAATAATAGAAAAAAAAATTACAAATACCAAAGCTGTCTATACATTGGTTATTTGAAATTCTTACCTAAAAGTATTACTTGGTGCATGCGATCGAAACGTTTTATCAGAGACATAAAACAGACTGTAACATCATAAAAGTTTGAAAAAACCCCCCAATGTGGTAGATGATCCACATCTATTTCATTAAAGTGCATAGGGTTACACAGAGACTTGCATATTACATCTCAATAAAACAGAATATTAATAAAAAGTACAGTTGTTTTAGTGGCTCATTTAAAAGGGAAATTCATAAATATTTCATGTACAAGCTGCTATATTTCAAAAGGGTTTTTTTCATCTTTATTTGGATAATTATGGCTTGCAGCTAATACCCAATACCTAGTCGGGACTCCTTTCTGAATAATTTACTGCATCATTGCGGCATGAAGGCGATCAGCCTGTGGCTGTGCTGAGGTCTTAAGAAAGTTCAGAATATTTTGACTCTGGCGATCGGGTCATCTGTAATGTTGGTCCTGGTGTCTTCCTATTCACAATGTCCAAGGGAATATATGGCTACTAACCAGGTTCTTGGTACTTTTGCAATGTTGGCATGACAAACATAAAACTCTACAGACATTTTCCTCTCAAATAATTGTCCATTACTGTTTTAAACAACAGCTGGGATCTTTAGCAATGACATTTTATGTCAAGCTAGCATTTTTTATCATGAGTGTAGTAGGTAGATAAATTATCTGCATTGATAACATTTTGGTTCTGTAATTTAAATTGTATGAAAAAATTTATATATTTTTTAGTTTAATCTTTATGCATGTTGTTGTAGAACCTGGATAAGTAAATGTTTTGATTAAGCAAAAAAATAAATAAAATTAAACAATTACGAACAGTAACAGTAACAAGCAATTTGGGGTTTTGATTTGGTGTGAATCATAATCAAAACAAAAAGAAATGGCTGCTTGAAATGCATCGCTACAAGTCGTGGATCTATATTAAACAGAAAAGAATTGTAATTGTCTGATCAATTGATCAACGTTTGTCTGTGTTGTCGCTCGCACACGGTTTTCGTCTTACATCCATGTCATCGCAGAGGCGAGACCCGGATCCGTACTGGAGGCGACACTGATGCACCGCGCTGTACAGCACTCCAGGAAGCATTGAGGTCAGAGACAGCCTGTCCTTCACCGGGGCATCATCAAGGCACCAACCCCAGCCGCGACTGTGAGGGCAAAATAAAAAGAAAGGGTTGAATTTTTAATTATTATTACTAGTTCAAAAAGTTTTGAAATGTCTCCTTTTCCAGGAATTTGCTTAACTCCAAAACTTTTTCGGCTTCCACTCTCTGCAGAGCAGCTTCCAGCCTGAAAACCTACAGAAATGTTTTATAAATAAAAGCAGAATACATTTAAGAGTTTTCTATGAATTATTCAGGAATGCTTCAAAAGGTTCTCCTTGAATAAACAGCAAAAAATTTGTGAAAATAATTTCTTCACTCGCAGGCAATTACATACGACACAAAACAAATGTCCCTATTCCTAGTCTATCGAAAGAATAAGTGGAAGATACAAAAAATGGAACAGAAAACCTCAAACTTTTTTTTTTTATTAACCTGTTTTACTAGATGCGGGTTCTGTAAATAGACAGCTTCATAAAAAGTGCTTATATGAGTGAATCCACGTTTATTTTGCCAGTGGGGAGACACAAATACATTGTAAATTCAAACACAAAGTGGAGCTTGGCGCCAGTGGGTTTACATTACTGCAGTCACTGGCAGATGGAGGCAATAAAGCAAAAATCACAGCAAAGTGCCAGAAACAGCGAGCAAAACAAGCTCACAGCTAAATATTAATGTAAATAACACGGATCACATCTTTTGCTACAAAGTTTGAATAAATTGCATGTTAATGCTCTTGTTGAGGGACGCAGAATTCAAAAGAAGTCTAAATACAGCCATAAGAAAGAAAACAGAAAATATATGGCACGTCAAAACGGCAAAGAAATTCTTTCACTGACAAGATAACAAGTTGACAAGAAAGTAATTCGGATGCCTCGTTAAGATTCAATACCTAACTCAATGGTCTTTAACTGGAGGGTTTAAATATTGGCACGTGTGTGACTGGACTCATGGATGTTTTGGATAGTGCTCTGACATAAAGGATCTACTCTGATCACACCAAAAGTTAGCAAAGTCTTTGTGCTGCTCTGCCTTTGACGTCAGCTTCCAGAGAAAACTGTGCAACTCTCCTATCTGCATCCACAATCAAATACGTACCGTTTATCTTAATCTGCTTTCATTACCTCCACAACCTAATAATCTACATACAAACAAAGTTGGAGTGTTTTCAAGTACATGAATGCCAGTCTGAACAATTCTTTATCACAAAGAACTCTTTAAAATTGCATGGAAATATCAGATAAATGGGGTAAATATATGCCCAAACAAGCAAACATACATCCTGTTTAGTTTCGGAGGCTTTCGACATCCATTAGATTGCAATCTAGAAATACCATTGCTCTTAAACGGTACATTCTTCAGGTCATTTTTTATGTGTGTACTTACTTAAAGGAAAATCAATCCATCTCATGAAGATGACTGATTAACCCAACAGAAAGGACAAACCCAAACTTTATCAGTCAATTTGTTTTTTCATAATGGTCCAACAACTACACAGAAAATTGAGAAAAGTTTCCACTGAATGAAAAAAGGTTTTGTACAAATTTCCTGTTATTTGCCAAAGTAGGGAGCAAAAAAAACATTAAAAATTAAATAGCATACTCGATAAAAGGTCAAGTCCACATGCTGTTTCAAAGCACAAAGCCACAATTTTTTTTTTCAGTAACATTATCTCTCACAAAATTATATTGTTAGTCTCACAATATAGACACCAGTTTATTATCCACAATGTGTGAAACACTTTTCTATATTACGTCCTGTGCAGAAGTATGTGGAAGTGGATAATAAAAAACTATAACTGATGCAGATATTAAAACAGTGACTTTCTGTATCATAACTATAAAATTGTATTGACTGAGTTTTGCTTTCTGTAATCACTAATGTGCGCTTGTGTTAGTAGGGAAGAAATGAGCCATTAAGAACTCTGATCTGACAAAGTGAGGAAAATTCTCTATTCAGGGTTTTTCTTTTTCCTCGTTTTCAGCTAAAAACTGAATAGCAATGCCAACTCTCACCGATGGCTTTACCTGTGGGTTATATTTTGATTTGCAGTTATTGAACATTTTCTTCGTGGGTCCGAGGTATTCTAGCTGACTTGATGACAGTCGTTATAGGAGACAGAGCTGGTTGAGCCGCTGCTGCTGAAATATGTTCCTCGACAACAAAAGGCCTGCAATTCAATGTGGGTTGTTATTTTTCCATTTGTCAGCCATTCAATGTTAAGTGGAAAAGATAAAATTGGCTCACAATCTATGCCGGGTAAAATATGTGGTGAACTAAAATAAAGCTTGGTAAATTTTAGCTGAAGCAGCTCCAAATGGTGCAACACATGGCGTTGTCTAAAGTCATCGATCATAGTGACCATTCTGAGACCATTAGGATGGATTATGGACAGATTTGTCCAAATGAACAAAATGGATACAGTTTCAACTGAGAATCTGTTGAGTAAAAAATAAAAAGTGTTGTGCCGTTTTTCCATAATTTTACATTTATGTGCAGTCTGTCTCAGTGAACTAAGGTGTTACTGTACTCATCAATTTATAGCTTTTCATTCTGCACCAACTAACAAATAGTCTGCTTGTATGATAATAGTTTGCATCTAATCTGGTCTAAACATGGGAGGGTGTCAGGGTGTTGGGTATCAGTCGGTTTATTATTAGGATGGGGGAGATAATCCTTCATACTGACTGAAAATGATTCAGTACTTAGTTTAACTAATTGTAAAAAAAAAAAATGTTAACGTGATAATATGATGGATATTAATGAAGCAAATTAGTCAGTTACCTGAAACAAAAAGTACATGATTTTTGTACGGATTTGCCTAATTTTATAGAAATAATTCAGAATAACTGCTGTCACAGCAGAAACGGTAATTAAAACAAGTAGGTATAACTATATAACCAGCTGCCTAAAAGGATGGTTCCCATTTTTCTGCTGAAACAGCCCTGACGCATCGTCACAAACTCCAAAAGATCCCTGAACATGATATTGCAACCAAAATGTTGGCAACAAATCCTTCAAGGATTTTAGTGAGATCTCTGAGGGTCTGTCATGTTCTTCCACCACATCCTCAGACGCTGACCGGAATGACATATGGGAGAGTTAGAAAAGCAAGTCCACTACTCATTGTATTTTGGATGTGCCCCTGAAACCATTTCTGAATGGTTCTTGCTTATTGGCATGGTGCCTTATCACACAAAACAGGCAAAAATCCTCACATTTTCCTATTTTACCTGCTTCCAAGAAATTACATTTGAGGGTAAAAGATTCACTTTCTGCCTAATTTATCACATTCGACAGCAGGTGCCATTATGAACAGGTAACCAATGTGATACACTTTGAATGTCCAGTTATATCATCCCTGATTGCTGTGTAAGTAGCTTGAAATGACACACATTTTGACAGAGAATATCAATAAAAATCTTTTATACAGCCATATTTTCTTCTTTAACATTTTAATAATGACCAAGCTGGTTGGTGTGCCATCAGCTTTTGTCATCTTTATTAGATTATTCTATCAAGCGATTATGAAAAAGCACATAATGCACACAAAACATTCACTAAGGCTGGAATTAGTCAGCTGCGGTGCATTTAAACGTCAAGGATTTGTTGCAATCAATGTTTGCTCTCATATTGATAGTAACGTATGAGACAACGCAAATTGAATAGTTAAGCATGTCTACAATTTTAACCAATCCTAAAACTTTCACAAAGCAACTTCAATGCAAAGTCCGATTTTTTTCTCTATCAAAAGGAAAACGTTAGAAGGCAGTTTGGCAACTTCCACTTTTGCAAGCTGCCAAACTGTAGAAGGGGTTAACGCATACAAATCTGTGAAAAAGTATGTACTCCTTTTGCAGAATTTTTTCTGTTTATAACACTTATGGGCTAGGCAGCTAACTGCGGCTACAAAAGCAGCATCAGAAGAGTCCTTTTAAGGAGCCCGAGGTGTGAATGAAAAACAGGAGGCAGTGCTTTTAGTTTTGGTGTGTATATATATTAAGTGATTTGAATAAAAACAGACAAGATAATTGACTCAGAATAAATAACCTTGAAGGTCAGAAGAACCTACTAAGTGTTTTATCAAAAACAATCATGTACAAACATACAATGAAATAATTATTCAATTTAGGCATTTAGTTTATGCATATTAAATGCAAATACAATTATTACATTTCTAATAATTATACATAAACATTTCAATAATCAGGTTAAATTAACCATAATTTAAATAAAGTAAAACAAAAAGAGAATCAATAATATTTCAAGCTAATCAATTTAAAGTTAAAGTGCACTTTCAAAAATATAAATCAAGAAAAATAAAATAAATTGTCAAATACTCAAGCAGAGTGAGAGAAAGATAAATAAATAAATATACTGCGCAATATCAAACTTAAGTGTAGCTACATTCTGTTCTGATGGATTTCATTTTAAACTTCCCTGCCTCAGCATCAATATAAATGTGCCAGAACAGGCACAAAATCAGCAAACAAGTTACCTTCTCAAAGAAAGCGGGGCGTACTGAGCCACAATCAGCACCGACAGAATCCCGGTGATGGTCCAGGTAAGCAGCGCCAGTGATTCTAATAAAACAACGCTCCAATGAGCAATCGAGCAGAAGTACCACATGAAAAAGCAATACTGTTATCAAATGACAAACTCACCAGGCAATCAAATCAGTAGGTTCAAAGATTTGGATGAGTTTGCTTGGAAGACCCCAGCAGCAAGCCACAATCACAGTGGAAACAGGTGAGGATGTTCAAACTGTGCGCTGGAGGAGGGGCTTTAAAGAAGCTGGCAGAGTTTGGGGCAACACAGGAAGTGGGCCCCCAAAAATAAAAGTCCTTGAGTAATTGAGGGTTACACGTTTCTGCTTTTTTCTTTCAATTATTCTGAAAGCGTTGGCAAACCAGTGTTCAGGTTTTCTTCAACTGATAAAAACACCCAACCTTATTAAATTGTCTCTAAAGTGTTTATCAAATTTACACGTCTGAATTTCTTAAATACCTGGCTAAGGCCTGAGTGAAAGTCTTAAAGAATGTGTTGGAGGAAGCGAGGAGCCAGAGAGCTGCCTTATCAGATGGAAAGGAGGGCATGTCTGTATTTAGGGTTTAACAATATTTAATTTCTGGGATCCAGGTTGGGCTTCTGCCCCTGGTTCCCTCAAGTCTCTTGGCCTCGTCTCTCTTCTGATCGTCTCACACACAGGTGCTGCCTGACAGGGGAGTTTACACCGACGCTGAAAGACTATCGGATGTGTTTGTGTTCATGTCATTGGAGTTCTGAGTTGCAAAGCAATCCAAAAACATATCTGAATGAAAAATTAAAGGATGTTTAAGACAGCAAAAACAAGAATTGTGATTGTAAGTCCGTCTGGGACAGATGTTGTATTTTGGCTGGTCAGAGATGAATCACTGTGTTAATTTTTAGCTCCGTCTCCCATCTGTACTTCATTACTCTTTATGTCTACATTTCAGACTACTTCACTGACTCTTCATTACTTTACATCACTGACACTGCTCTCAAAAGTACACAGAGAATGTTTTTGCCCACAACTACATTTGACAGTTTGAAGAAAATTATATTCCACTGTGATTTTCTAAACTCACTATTTGCCCTTCCAAAACATTTCCTGACATGGCTGATAAGAATATCACCATCTGGAGACTGTGTTCCTTCCAGGTCTAAAACCTGTACTTAAAGAGAATACCTTTTGACATTTTTTAGATTTAAAATAAATAACCATTGCATTTTGGACAAATCAGCAACACAGTCTGAATTTAACACCTGAAAGTGTTTTTCCAACGGGATATTTAAGGGCTTTTCATCAAAAGTATGATAAATTATGTTCAAGGTCTTTTTTTGTTCCTTAGTGCTAGATTTCTCACAAGAATATTCCTGACATTCCTGGAAAAACAGCAGATCTCTCCACACTGTAGACTAAACAATGTTTTTCTTTTTCTCCTCACAATCTAACATTTGTTTTCTTCATCTGCCGCGTGTCTGGTGCCGTCCTCTGACTGAGGTTATTAATGTTTCCGCCAAAGCAGACAGACAAAGCAGACGGAAAATGGTGCTGCATGTCACAGGCTCTGTGGACAATAAGGCACCAGGATGTATGAATTAGGCTTAAAATGTTTCAGTCAGACAAACTGCCTTAGAAAGCAGGTAGAAAGATTAGATTTCAAATTATGATTTTGATTTTTAAGAGAAAAAAATATCTGAACCAGACTGCTTCCATGTGAAAAGGTAAGAACTTTCACCTTTGTCCAAACTGAACATTCTTCTGTGAAATATATTTTTTTATGAAATAAAAAGATTAAAAATTATAATGAAGTAGCAACTCATGAGGTTGGGCTGTAGCATTCATTAAAACAATTACTTAATTACTCTTAGATGCCTTGTCAATAATAATGTACACCACTGTTCTGCATCTATATCCCTTAAGTTACATTCATAATCAATGCATCATATTATAAAATATCTTTTAATTTGCATAGTCTGCGCAAGCTTTCCAGTTCCTAGGGGCAGTGAGTGGAAGAAGTTGGCCTTTATGGCCAGTCAGACGCTGGAATTTTACAAATTAAAGGACGGCTCTGTTCATGCTGAGCCATTCCATGAGATAATATCAGCCCTCAGCTCAGCATGGCCTCCTACACTCCTGATGAAATGACATCTACAGATCAAACCTCCTTGTTAGCATGAGTTGTGGGGCCTGTCTTGCACCGAGTGGCACAGGCCGAGCAGAGAAAAGGGAGGCGAATACCCTGTAGAGTGCAAAGATGTGAAAATATAAGTTATGGACCCCTGTTAGCCGCCAAAATCCATTGCTGATTGATCAGCCCCCTGCAACCATTCCTGTTCTGGAAGATGCATCTGCTGAGAAGCTTTGCTATATTCGAAAAGCACAACCAAATTTTCAGAGTTTACAAAGGGCAGAGCCAACCGAGTTACACTGTTTTGATCAACTAGTGCAGACTATAGCAGATATTTTCATTTGTACGCGTCTGTTTTTTGGTTAGACATGCAAGACTTAGTCTTCCTTTTCTTGTTTCAACTTCTGATAACTATTTTTAAAAGTTTTCTATGCATTGAAAAGCTATATCTGCCCCAAAGAGTAAAAACCTCCAGGATGTCAAAATTGCAGAGGAAAAAGAAAAACCTGAAGGTTTTATATTTCCTGAAGGTAACCACTTAACCAGCCAAGCAGCCAAGAGTTGGAATCTGACCTTTGCTGGCAGGTGTGGAAACATGCATCTGGAGAACCCATTCATCCTAGCTGCAAAGACGAAGGCGATCAACAAAATGTGCAGAATTAAAGTAAATTGTCCTGTCGATTTTCTGTGAGTCTACTGCAATCTGACCTATATTTAAATAAGTTTAAAACACCAAAGTTATGCTCTAACACTGAAAGCCCTTTTGTATATTTTAGGTTCTTAATGAGCTTTAATTATTTCAGCCCTTTGTCAGAAAGCACTGTGCAAAATTAGTTTTTTCTGTTTTGTTCAATAGCTGTTCAGCTCTACTTTCATTTGCCATCATTTGTTAGTTAGCTAAGCAGTAGCAGTCAACTAATTAACAATATATTTGATTCTAGGTTATGGTACATATTAAAATTTATCTTTTTACTCTAAAGTATCTAATTAATCCCAGGAAAACAGAATTCTTCATTTTTTAAGTATGCGTGTTAACAGAGAGAGTTAATCCTTCAGAGAAATTTCTGGCAGATCATAAGACTGTTTTATTTGTGTACTCTTATCAGACACATTTTCTCTGTGTGATTTTTTTTATATCACTGTATGTCAAATTGCAAAGAAATGTGTAAAAGGCTTTTCCTTTACACAGATATCCTATCAAAGCAAGTTCCACATGTAGCTACAGCATTAAAATACACAAGAAAATACTTATTTTTACTACCAAATATTTCACAAATACAATTCTGAGCGTAATGAACAGAATTCTTAAGCTGTGTTTCCCCAAGTATTTCTGTCTGTTCCAACTAAAACATTATTCCAAATAGCTCAACAAAATGCTCAGACAAGGAGCTTTTGTGACTCCCACATGTGTAAATATTACCCTGCAACTCTGTTCTCCACCTCTTACCATGGAGTGAAGAGCTACCATGCTGTCAAATAGCTGTGCAGGCTCTGAATGAATTCCAGATGCTTAGAGCTGAGAAACTGGGGCAACGATCCCGAAACATTTCAGACAGTCGACACTTGTGCGGTGGAAGCCAGAATCAGAACTTTGATGTCAGCAGCTGACTGTATAGCTGACAGAGATACAAACCGTACCCTGTAAAAATAGGTACGCAAGCGGAAACATACTCTGGGTGCTCGGCTTTAGTCGCTCCGATGAGGCGAAGAACAACTACAGCATTAAACAGATTATACTATTTAAACAGATTGACTCTACAATTAGTTTATGATCACTAAAGCCTAAAAACTGATAACATTCAGCTAATCACTAGCAGTATGCAAACCCATAAAGATTTTCTTTTCTTTTTTTTTTTTGAAAAACAACAGAAGTTAGAAATTATTTCAAAACTTTGACCTCCTTTAATGTGATTCATAGACAATCTGGCAACTGAACACGTTAGAGCTTTTACAAGCTAAATGTAGAACAGAGAGGCATGAATCTGGTTGAGCATTTGAACAGCCTGAAACTGGTAAGTTATTGGAGCCTCTTGATTATGTAGAATAATTGAGTCTTATTTGATATAATGAACATGACAACTTGAATTTGCGCGTTTGTCCCATTCAACTTGTGCAAAGGTTTTCCCATCTATCAGACAATGTCCGTTCTCTGGAACCCGCCTGTATTTTTGGATGTTCATTGGGGAATTGTTCCACGTTCAGACGTCGCTGCGTCACTATTTAAACGTCACTAAGACCCTGTTTGAAAAAGGGTCAGAGACTCCAAACAATAGTGATTTCAGTTCTCACAGAAAACCGAAGTCAGGGTTACAGTCTCCTCGCCGATGTACAAGCTAGGCTGGGCCATTTCAAGCACTGAAATATGTTCTGGTAAAAGCCATCTCTTTCTTGTAATGAGTGTATGCGTGAACCAACTGTGTTGCTGGAAAATTTAATCTCTCTAAATCAAGCAGAAATGTCAAGGTCTTGGTTTAAAACATAGCGCTTAAAAAAAAAAAACATTAGGTTGTGTCTGAATTAGTTCCATATCATGGCACAGACACCATCACGCTTCACTGCATACTTTCATTGATGCCTTGTGTCGTTAATTGAGTTCATGTTTGGCTTTAGCACATTACGACACATTTGTCCACAAAGTTTTGGGAGATTTTAGATAGGATTCATCAGCTGATAGTTTGTCACCAGTCATGTTATGCATTTAATTTTTTTTTTACTTTTTTTTTTTTTTACAATCCGAAGTGATTTGCACAACAATTTTAAAAAAAAAATCTTATTTAATCTCTCTGCAGCTTTTCACTTCAGGATCATCATACGCATTATTTACGACAGATTTAAACTCAAAGAGGTTGACGGCAGAAATCGAATCCAAATTTGCACCAAGTTTTGAAGAATTTCTTGATGTTTTGTGTACTATAGGTGGAAAAAGCTATAAAATGTAATTATTGTGTCTATGCGTCAAAAATCTCGCATTGATTTTGAGACGTTAGCTTCAGTTACAGAAGATAAGAAAAACTATACAAACCTACAAAACCGCAATACTTTGTAGTATAGTAAATTATTTCAAGACTCAAACAAATATCTGATTGAATACAAGCAAAAAAAGAAAAACATTTGTCTCCAGATGTCTGAGTGGAAAAAAGCCTCCTTATTCCCTTTATCAAATGAGCTACAGATGAAATGAAGACTGCAGAGATTTCACCCAAATTAATTTCAAGCAATGTACCAGCAGGAGTCCCTGAACCCCCGCTGAGTGACATGCACGCTGCTCTATTTTGAAAGGTGTAGACCTCGATTATACATCATTTTATGCCACAACGCTCACAAGTAAAAGGCTTTAAGATATTAGAGTGAGAGTGGGAACATTTAGCAGCAACAATAGTTTATGAGAACAGGATGTGCATAAATAAGCTTTCCCACTTTGTCATCTACAGGGGCATGTACTTGTTGAGTCATGAAGTATCAAAGTGTGCTATTTTTACCAAACGATTCAAAGACAGTTGTCAATGTTTTGTGATAAACAAGAAGATGAGTGTTCAGAGAGCAAACTCGGAAGTATGTTGAAGGAAATACTTCTACTTCTGTGAGGCAAGCAGGCATCTGTAACTCTGTGTATAAGCAGACTTTTTATTTCACAACATGAATGGGTGAGCATGTCAGCTAAAGCACCATTTCACAAGTTCATCTAATTCAGGTGGCAATAGTTCTGATTTTACAAAAATGCACAATAATTTCAGTAGTTTTGTTACTAGATGTTATTAGTTCCTGAGAAATAGTTGCGTATTTGAAGGGGGGGGACCTCATGTCTTTGTTGTATTTTTGAGTCACCAAACAGAAATTGTTTTTAGATCTAAGATTTAAGAAAAAGTTCATTAGTTCCCATGTTCATGGGAATGTTTCCTATGAACACAGCAAGCATGGATCACTGTGGTTTTCACAACTCATTTTAAGCTGTGCTGATACAATTCAACAACATTAAGTGCATCTAGCTTGTGTGTGTGTGGGGGTGCGCACATATGCAGAGAAACTGACTCATTTAGCCCTCCCTTAATGTGTAGTTTATAAGCTGCACTGGTTCTAGATGAGTTTTTACTTTGAGCTGTTGTGGTGTCAATATCGTTAGTTTTCTTATACATATTTCAGAAGTATTTCTGTAAAAGCAAGAGGTTTAAATCTTGGGATCCCTAAAAAGTTATCGCACACCAAAATTTACTTGTGGAAATGCAGCCATCTTTTGATTTCATTTTCAACAGAAGCAATAGCCCTGTTACATTCCCTCAGCAGCTAGAAAACTCCAGTTATTGGTGAACCTATGGGGAAAGAGACAGAGGTAACCTGCAGGGAAACAAGCTGCTACACTCCTTACTGGCCAAGAAGAGAAATCCTGAACATCAGAAACAGAAAGTTGCCACATTTCTTCTCTTCCCTTTTGGAGGATCTATTGATGTCTTTCTGGCCACAAGCCCACACACTCAATCACAGAAACTTAAAGACACCACAGTAGCCATATCGTTTCTGGATTTTAATAATTGTTCTAATTGAAAGAAACTCTGCTGTACCTTATAAAAAAGTAGTGTGTCAATATTTGTGTACACAATCTGTGGTTTCCTAAAGCTGAAAGATTTTTTAAGATACCTCTGCAGAAGTCATATTGATAAAGACTAGGCCACAAACCAAGAGATATTGAAGACAGATACTTCATTTCTCAGTAAATAGTTCCTTGTTTCCAGTTAGAATATTTATTTTATTGATACCTAATTATATTAATTACATTTCATCTGCTAATAACCCGACTCTCTTTTGGTCAGCAACATGTTGAGGCAATTTATTGCACTGTTGCGATGCCTGTTTTAGAAACTCACAATGAAAAACAGAGAATCCCCACTCAGTCTGGCATCAACCTCAGGAGAAAAGGAGGAGCTTCGGGTAAGTAGGCAGCGCACTGCATGAGCAAAGGTTCAGGCACCCCAAAATGGCTGCCAAGGCAGGTTAAAATATTTCTCAAAGATGTATGGAAAAAATCAAAGCAACTTGTTTTTGATGAGGGAATAAGATTAGAACATGATATAAAGCTCAAAAAGTCAATTTCACATTATACCCCACTCCAAATTAGGTACATAAGAAGGCAGATGTTGGCAACAAGAAAGTAATCCACAAAAATATCCAATCAAGCAATTTATTCCACAACTTAAGTTATATACATGAAACAAAACGGAAATATTGAGCAGACTTAAGAAATCTATAAAATATTTATTATAAAGCATGTTTTGGGGGGTGATGGTACCTGTAATAAGATTTGTGTGCACTCTCCACAATGTTGCTCAAAGTAGAGTTTTAACCCATTGTTACACATGAGCTGTTTTTTAAATCTCAAAGGTTCTGGGGATCCATTCCATGCAACCTGATCTTTACTTCTTTCCATAGATTTCCAGCTGGATGCCATTCATATGATTGAGTGAGCTACACTAGCAGTTTTAGTTTATTTCTTTAAAACTAATTAAATGCTTCTTTGGCTGCATGTGTGGGACTACTGTCCGGAAACACATCCGTCTACTTTGAAATTCTCATTTTGTTTTATGAATGCCCATATGCTTTATGATAACTCACATAAATGTAAATTTAGGCAGTTTGGGTTTGTGTGGGGGGATGGTGTGAAGAAAATTCCTTTCTCCAGACATGATGTGCGCAAAGATATCAAAAATACTTCGGCCAAGTTCATTTGAGCTGATTATTTTCTGCCAGCTTGTCAAAATCTTCTGCACAAACTTTAAAAGGCTTCAGTATGTTTTTCTCTTCATGAGTGGAGAGTACAGACCAGTGAATGAGGATAAAATCTGTTATATTCAGATAATCTTTGTCGTTTTCACAGGAAAAACTGTGTCTGTTATTTTCAGGTCTTTAAGACCTTAGTGAGTTTTCCTCAGGGCTCCTGACCTGAGCTGATTTATGGTGAAATGATGTTATTTCTACCTCTGCATTATGGCTCCAATGGGACTTAATGAAACAGTCAAAAGTTTATAAAAGCAGCTCTCAGGCTGCTTTCTTGGATTCAACTCTTTTTGTTTGTTCATGCTTTCTTCCAGTACTACTCCACTTTATTTCACATATCATATTTGGACTAATTATATATGTTATATCTTAAAGCGTTAGAATTACTTGGGTTGTTACAGACATCAGACGTGAATGTTGTAACAAGAAATATTAGAAAAGAGTTACTGAGAAAAATGTTGACAGTTTTAACACTTATCTTACTCACTAATTAAAGTGGGACTGAGAAGATAAAAAGGAGGTGAAATATTGAAGGAAGAAGTGTTCAAGCACCAGATATCAACCATCTCAGATGAAGACGGATAGTTTTAGAGGTGAAAGTGAAAGTTAGATGCAAGATGTATCATGATGTGAGCTGTTGGAGATAGTGAGTTTAAGGAAAATACCAGAGGCAGAGTAGATATCAGGAAATTTTATTAGGCGTTACCCTAAACAGACAAGTTGAGAAGTGAATGTGTCCGATACACGGGTCAGGCTGAGCTGTGGGGAGATAGTTTGGGCAGCAAGCCTGGAGTCATTGAAGACATGCTGAAGAAGGAAAGTGCAGGACTATACAGAAGGTTAAAGGATGAAGTAACGCTGGATATGTAGAGGATTGGTGTGACTTAATGTTAGGGAGAGAGTGAGATGAATTTATATGACAAGGTGAAGAAACTCTGAAAGTGCTGCTGGAGGAAGAAGTAAAAGCAACCCATCATGCTATTCCATCAAAGCAGAGATGACAATGTTTGAAATGCTATAATGTTTTTGATTTCTTTTTTTTTCTTTTTTTTTTGCATAATATTGATTACAAGAGTTATTCACTGGTACCAGCCCCTACTTTTACAACCTACTTCACCAGGGTTGCAGGCATCCAGAGTCGATGTCAGAAGACTGTCAGTCATTCGAGCGGCTAGGCTCTAGTGGAAAAGGGCTGTAAAATTACCCCGGTGTGACTTAGCATGGGTAGAAGAGAAAAACTTTTTGAATCACAAAACCTTGCACATTCAGACAGATGTGCGGTCAAACATATCAAGCAGCACTCACTCTAGGAAGCGGGTGATATACTGACGGCTGCAGCGGGACCACCGGGGCAGGAAGGTGCCGTACAGGAGCTGTGGAGACATGACGAAAGGTCGTTTCCCAATGGGTTCACAGTCATTACCGTTGCCATCATGCTGAATCCCAAAGCTGCGACATAAAAGCAAATCCCACAAAAGGGGAAATTAATGTGAGTGGGCATGGCATGCAGTACATACATCAACATAAAGCTACTTTTGGCAACAAAGGAGACACGACTGTCTGTCTGCAAACTCTTTGGATTCTGCAGCTTTGAAGTCAATGTTTAATGTTCAACTCATTTACTGTGGGAGCAGCAGTATTGACTCAGACAGCCGCTGCAACAAATAAAGTCTGTGCAAACTGGTGATAAACACAAACCTATTTGTTCTTCACTTTGTTAGCTGCAGCTCGCTTCTATCAAAAGACTTTCAAGAAAATAAAGGTTGCCGTCACATTACAGGCACGGCTGCTCTGTGGTCTTCTTGAGGATGAAAGCGCAGCATCATGAATACTTCCTTCAGAATTAAGTTTAGCCTGGTGTATCTACGGTTTTTCTAAAGATGCTCCTTGAAAGGAAAAGCCAACTCCTCTCAGCCTAGTGCATATGTTTCATAATCTTTAACAATTCTTACCAGTCTCACAAGATTAATTTATTTTCATTTAGGCGCTTTATCACTTGGCGCACAGCTTGCTTTGATATTCAAACCTTTGTAGTGAATTACTACAGAGGAGAAACGAGGTACATTTTCCTGCTTGCTCTGCTGCATGCACACTACAAAAAGTTTCCAATTCAGAGAGCAAAATTGTTTTATTAGTATTTAAATGTAGCATGTAAACTAACATCTGTCACAGTTTAAAACTTGGCCCAACTGCAACAACTGTTGCAAGAAGGAGCCGAGATGCAAGGAAGCATCTGTGAGGTGAATAAGGAAAGCATTTAATGATTGTTGGAATCTAATTAGAAAGGCTGAGAAGAAAATCATCACAACACATTGAATAGATACTTCACTTAATTCAAACTTCAATTTCTGCATTTTCGCTGCCACAGCCCTTGATTCAGAGGTCAATACTAAGAGTCTGAGGCAGTTTCTAATGTACGTAGAAAGCCAAAAGCTTTGAACGATGGAGCGTTGCACAGGTTCAGTGGTGGAAAAGGTCAATGTTTCATTGCAGTTATTTGAGAAAGACTGACCCCTAAATTCGGTGTAACTTTAAGAATGCTCAAAGACATTTCCTTTTAGGGCTTGTTGCCATGATCCAGATGTTTTATTTATATAAATACCACTAGATAATATCTTAAAGTTTGTAGCATTATGTATTTTCCAGGCAAATATTGTCATTTTATAGCACAATTAAGTACCTATGTTACCTTTAGTCGTTTTAAGAATTCCGTATATATCAAACATAACTTAAAATGTTTGTTTCGCACCACTTGGTGTTTGCTAATCGCTGCTGTTGCTAATCTAGAGAAGCTGTGCAGAGGAGGCATAGGGGAAGGGTGCTCTGTCAGGCAGAAAGTACATTTTGGGTAAATAGGCAGTGCTTGATACGTCTGAATGGCTCCTATGGGCTCAAGGACTCCTTAAACATTCATAAAAGAATCAAAGCAACACTAGATATGTCTTTGATGAGGGGATAACATTATTTATAACATGATATAAAGCTAAGGAAAGTTAATGTTACGTAATACCCCCTGCTTAATATTTTGATTTGCAAAGATAGAAAACAACAAACTAAATAGCAGACAACAATGCAGACAATATGCCACAACTTTACAGGAAATGCACCTTCCCCCTGAAAGTCTTGTTGGAAGCAACACTGACTTGCAGACTCATTTCTATTTTCGTTTGGCACTTTGGCAATTTACTTAGCTCACCTTTTCAAAAAAGCAGCTAGTTAAATGAGATGGTGGTAATGTAACAGGTAAAATGTGGAGGTTATTAATTTCAAAGTGAATGGGCAGAACAGCTTTTTCAAGCTCTCACTTCTTTCTACTCTGATGAAAACAGCACACGTAATAAAACATCTCATTTCACACACAAATACAGCTGACATGTCAGCTATATTTTTTAATCCGACTTTCTTTACAGTGTAAATAAATGTCTGTTTTTATAATACCCCATCAGACTGTCTAATTATAATAAAATAAATGTAAAATACATATGAACAAGACTGGCCTCACTGAGATTTCAGCTGTAAAATATAATACGACAAGCAGAAGAAAAAGGAGAAGAGTAGCCAAGAGGCAAACAGATGTTAACAAGTTGACAGTGTAGCGCAATTACATTGTCTTTTGAAGCACCATCATAACTAATGAAAACACTCTTCACATTTGTTAATGTTAATGGCAAATGTGTGGAGATTCAGGAAAATGAATATCAACAAATACAAACTTTGCTGGTTATTCAATGTAGTTGGCAGGACATTTTTCAGAAACCAGAACAGAGCCGCAATTAGGGAGATGGAGTGTGGTTAGGGCGGATGTAAAAAACATGAACAGCAGTCACTGCTGAGAGTGTTGGGCACATCCACACACTGCCAGGTTTTTAATGTTGTAATAAGCCTAATTTATTCCACACTGTCAAAAACAGGGTTTTGCAAAAGGTCCGCTAGTTTGACAAATCCTGTTTGTGAAAGGAAATGGATTAATTAAGTTAATTAATTACGGTCACAGAGATAAACAATATAATTCACTTGGTTTGTCTTGTCATATTAAATCACGCTTCAACACACATATCGAATCACATATTGGCTTACTCTCAAATTTCTGAATTGATTTGCATCTCAACAGACTGGATCATCTGATACTACATATATATTTTATTCCATCTCTGGATATAAAATGAAAGATTACTGCCGATGTCTCAGGATACATTTCACACACAAAGAGCTTCTTTTTTTTTTTAAACAAGACGCCATACAACGTGTCTGACTAGATTTTTCTCCCACCAGCTGTTGCTGAGCATGGCTAGTCACCTGGCTAAAAGACAGTTATTACACTTTTCTCTTGGTCTCAATAAAGACATTTTCAGATGCTGGGAAATCTTTCTGCTTGCTAAAAACACAAAAAACTAAAAACACTCTTAATTAGAATAAAGCCGTTTTAAATGCTGGCAAGTTAAGAGCAGAATATCTGTATCACTGTAAGATCCAGGCTGGCTACAGCAGCAGAGAGCCTGTCAAAGCATTCAACTAATATCAGATTAATTCTTCTAGTGTTGAACAGTCGAGTCATGATGAGCCTATATAAAAATAAACAATATATGTTATGCCGATAACGTTGTTATAATAAGTAGTGGGTTGGATTTTTCTTTGCTTCAGAAAAATAATTCTATACGTTTCAAGATCAATGAAATTGAAAACACTGATATAAGAAAACAAAAGTATTTCTATTTAAAACCATCTACAATAAGAATCCCATAAGGGCACATATATATATATATACATATATATATATATATATATATATATATATATATATATATATGTATATATATATATATGTATACAGCCGTGTAAAACGAACACTAGAAAAGATTAACTTTTTTCAACCTTTTCAGACGTCTTTATTAGGGATTCATATAAAGGATGTTTTAATAACGCATTTATATTCTGTCAGAATCAAGATTTGTTTCTTCTTGATATTTTTAGTTTGAGGTGAAGTAATAAACATTTTCCATATAAACACAGTTGTCAGCTACCTTCCTCTTATGAAGTGTATGAATCAGATAGTATTGGTACACGAAAGTTTTTACATTTAGTAAAAACTTTTGTTTTTACTAAAAACAAAAGTGTTTTGTATACAACAACAGGCAGCAGGTGTCATAATGTTTTAAGTAACCATAGACAACCCAAAGGGGAAATGAGAATCTAAGCTGAACCGATTGTAGCTCAGTGTGTTTACCTTATTCTTTGCAAGAAAGCTTCTTGTACAGTCACACTTTCAACCTCTGAATAACAGTCTTTGACTGTGAGCCCACTACAGAATTAATGAATACATTTTCTCTTTTTAGAAAGACCCAGCATTCAGAATGGGCTTCTGTCAATCCAAGACTTGGTAACACATTTGAGGAACACACCCAAGATACACGCAGAACTAACCGCGCGGTTGGAGCGGAAAAAAAAGGCTCCTTCTTAACATATAATCAAGGGTAAAGTGCTGAAGGTGACTTTGAGTAAAGCCACTGCATAATTAAATTAAACTGAATGATTTATGAAATGAAAAGTATTCAGGTAAACAATGTTGAAATCAAGTCTGCTGTTGTCATTGGGTTGTTTCTCCTTTAAGTTGAGGATTGGGTGTTTTTTTAAAGCTAAAATCTGTTTTTAGTTGCTTCAGGAGTAAAAAAAAACAACAAAAAAACCAATCTGAATTAATGTCATAAAATCTAATGAACCAACAAGGAAAACACTCAGTGAAATAAAGTGGAATACATGGAAATGAAATAAGCAAGCCCTCAATGGTAATGGCTTAAATTAAGAGAATATTGAGAAAATTTGGTGTCACAGCAAGTTCATGTGGAAATGCAAAAAAAACCCATTATCATGATAATGGATGTGGACGAAGCAAAATTACAACCCCCCTGAGCAACCGCACTCTGCAAATAAAGTCGGGCTTCGTTTTCTGAATAGCTGAATGCCTATTTGTGGCGGAACAAGAAAAGTAAACTCCACAGGAAAAGCAAAAAGGCAGGTGAGAGCAATTCTTAGACAAAATCATTTAGACAAATAGCCACTTAAATGTAGGCTGAGTTATTCCGCAAAGAAAATTGTTTATTGCAAGAATGATAGTGCACAACAAAAACCTTACTTGTGTCCCAGCTCGTGTGCCACAGTGAAGGCCATGGGGAGGCCCGTGTCTTCACTAATGCTGCAGCTGCGATGAGGCTGACACATTCCCGCCACATGAGACAGTCCCAGAGTCTCACATGGCATGTTGATGGCTGCACATATGTCCTTCCTTTGAGAAGCAGAGAGCGAGGGTTAGTCATCCGCCTCTTCACCCGCCAGCTGAGCCGATTTATTCATTCAGCAATTACATGCCAAGTGATATTTTTATGTCATTCAGCGTCCAGATGAAAACAACATAATATGTCACTTTAAAACGAAAAGAAATGAATGCTGCTGTTGCCAAAATAAATTTTTCAGCATGCAGAAACGGTGACTCAGTCAGGGCAGAGACCAGGGCGTCGAAAGATTTACCGCATCAACCTGGAAGTGAGCGAGGACAGAGGTGGCATCTCGGGTGATGTGAACATTGGGTGGGGGTGGGGGAGAAGTTAAGCGTGAACGACATTATCTTAGAGCTGAAGAAGGAGATGAAAGTAGGACATCAAAAGAAAAAGACCCAGAGAGGTAAGATCTGATTTATTTCTTGCTAAACTTTGATCTTTCTACAAACTTTCCCAACTTTCTCATTCAATGGGTTTGCTACCTTTGAGTTAAAAATCCAGTAATTGGCATCCTCTCCAGTTTTCTTGTTGCTTTGTTTCTCTCTCGCACACAAACCAACCTTGCTTTCTGAATCGTCTTCCCCCTGTAAGACATTGGCTCATAATTTTGTTTTCAATCCAACTAAATTCTATTTTTAATGCAGAGCCCCAGAATAAGCTGGTGAGCAACTTTTGTCATGCCGTGTCTGACTTTGTAATCATTTTCTCTTGTGACATCAGTAGCAAGGACAATAAATTAATCTAATGGATTTGGACATTTTAATATCAAGGATGATTCTGGTTGTAACCTGTAATTTTGAATACCTTCAGCTACAGCAAGAGGCTGAGTCACTACAGAGTTTTTATTACTGCTCAGAAGTTTACATTCAGTCACTATGGACACAAAAATCATTAATTTAGGGCTTTGCAATGTGATTGAAGACTTTGTTAAAGGGTGTAATAATTATACAACTTAAATTTTTCTTAAAGATTAATTTAGGTGCACAATTTTGAATTTGTTCTTGATTTTCTCCAATTCACACAAGGGCATATTTATACAAAAAAGGCTCAAATTTGTGAAGTCATGTTCAATATATTTGAATATTACTAAAAAGTTAAGTTATTGCAATAGTTCAATTAACTAAGTGAGGCACAAAGTGAATTACAGTTTTCAGCCTTTTCTGTTAATTTACAAGTAATGAAAATCCGACATTTAACAGAATGGTAGCCATACAAATAAAAAACATTTTAAGTACAAAAATGTGGTCTTAATGAAAGATTTAATACCTGCTCCAAGGTTACTATTTTGACTTTTAATTTAACAAACAAGCCTCATTGGAAAGCACATTTTTATTTACCGAATGTCTTGTCAAGTTCAACTCAGGTTTATATTTATAGCAAATTTCAGCTACCATTAAAGTGCTTTAATTGACTCCTCTAAAATCTGGGTAACTTTTACTCCATACGTTGTTTCATCAGGAAGCTTTTCAAATAAATCTGGGTGGATAGATTGGTCGGCTCCTGGCATAGATTTGGCTATGAAACATCTCAAAGTTTAACATAGTTTGACTTTTTGGAAGCCCATTGTAGAATATGCAATCCAAAATTTTGATTTGTGTTTGGGTTCATAGTCCCGTTTGACTGTCTTGATGTTTCAGCAATTTGACCTAAACTGTTACTGCTGGTTGAAGAGAATTGGTTGGGATGTTAAAACAATCCAGGAATGATCAAAGTTGAATCAGTAACTTCTGGAACAAGAGACATCATCCACTGTAAAGAGAGTTCATCACCAGCATGGACAAAGACGATTCTAGAAAGCTATGCGAGAAGCCCACTGCCCCAAAAACCACACATTCAGTCAGCTTCAAAATGCCCAAGTGTCCATCCATCCATCCATCCATCCATTTTCTGTTCACCCTTGTCCCTAATGGGGTCGGGAGGGTTGCTGGTGCCTATCTCCAGCTACGTTCCGGGCGAGAGGCGGGGTACACCCTGGACAGGTCGCCAGTCTGTCGCAGGGCTGCCCAAGTGTCCATATCACCAAATCAAACAAGACCAGAGATGAGCAATTTGCCCACAATGACAAGAAAAATGTTTGGATAAGACGAGGCGAGACCAAACCAAACCGGAAAATACTCAACCAATTGTAAAACAGTTGGTTGACAAGGTGTTTGTAAAATGTAACTGGAACCTGAAAATATTTTAACACCTTAAAATTACCTCCAAATTAATGACAAGATGGTTAAAACAAGAGACACTGCATCAGGACAAGGAGATCCCAAATTTAATCCAATTGAAAATGAATGAACTGTGTTAAAAACTCTTTAAAGGCTGGAAACAGTTAAAAGAGGGGTGGTTAAATATTCAGCAGCCAATGATGACAGAAGCTTGTTAATGGCCGCCTAAATTGTGTGACATCTCTGTAATTTACAAATGGATTGTCCTCAGTTATGGTATAAATATTGTACATTTGTGCTTGAAAGTCTATATTTTGACCAGATGTCTTAGTGAATGACAGATAATCCACTACAAACTTTGCAAACTAATTTTGAGATCATATTTTTACGCTACGCCAGAGGAAAGAAGGCATCAGTAAAACCTAAAAAAATCTATACAAATATATTTCTACTCATCTCTGAATTGCATTCAAAGATAGCTGTTCAAAGGAAAATTGTTAGGTTAAATAGGGTTTTATAGAATTTCTTTCCTGTACTTTTATAATCACAAAAGTCTATAAGAGACACTTAGCCTTTGTTATGGCTAAGTGTTCATTTACAAGTATGACTTTCTACTCCATATGTTCTGCAGTAGTCAATACAGAATCTAATTACTGTGGAAATCTCAGTGGCAACATCTTAGATAACCATCCAGCAGAGGCAGTCTGTTCTTTGAAACGTTAATGAGGATGCTGTTTCTATAAGTCGGGCAGAGACACGTTTTTCACTTTCCTTTGGCTTGGGCAGTGACCCCTGAAAAGAGCTGTGTGTGTTTCTCAACCATAATGTGAGTATTGCTCGCATGTAATGTCTGAGTTTGTATAGTGACAGGTAAAAATAGTGAAGGAGAGCGGCGAACCTAAGAAGAAATTAATCTGAACAGAAGATTATCATTTGCATCCCTGTAGTTTCAGACAGATGGTTTAACTTTTGAAGTCAGCCTTAATGACAAATGTTAGTTGTTCATATATAACCATGTTTAATTTTAATGCCAAATTATTGCTCTACTTCAAGAGACATAGTAAACATAATTTACAATTTTTCATCTCAGTTTTTGAAGGATCATATCAAAACATAAGATATTACATAAAATGTAGAGAACTACAGACATGCTAAATCACTCAGTTCCTACAGAGGAGGGCAGAGTTTTCAGTTAGAACTACAGAGACACCACCTTGGCAGAGCACTTACTACAGACAAGTATATATGTTTTATAACCACCAATAACTCTACATATATATATATACATATATATATATATATACAATACAGACCAAAAGTTTGGACACAACTCTGTGTCCAAACTTTTGGTCTGTATTGTATATACAGTATATATACTCACTTTTCTGCAAAATTCACCAACTGCACAATTCTTGTTAAGTAGTAAGTGGTGTAAGATATGTAGTATTTCAAAAGAGCAGAAGAAATCTTAGGTTTTTTGAGCAATAATATTTGTTGTTATTCTGTTGCTAATAGATTTGCGTGTTTTCTGGTTACCAAGTGCCACAAAGTAAACATCTAACTTTTACTCTTGCAAAATTTACCAATTGTAAATTTCACGTGTCTAAGCAGAGAAACAGTATTTCAAAAGAGCTTATGTTTTATAAACAATAATTAATTTGATTTTAAGAGTATAGGGTATAGAGAGTATAAATCAGATTTTTACTTTTGTGATGAATATATTAAATGTAATATATATATATGTATGTATATATTACATTTTACCACAAGGCTTGACAAATTTATGAAAAAGTGTATTTCCCGGTTTATAGTGATGTTCAATATGAAATAATGAAATGAAATAATTCCCTACATGTTCAGCCTTTGTTGGTATTCCTATGCTTTTAAATGTTTACAAACCTTGGAATTAATAATTAAAAAATCTCAACATCACATCGGCCTTGAAAAGTGAATATCTGTCACCTCAGGCAAAGTCTGAAAGATGCATTTATGCATTAAATCAGGTTCATAGAGCTGAAGGCAAATTAGTCAGATCTAAGAAATTCTGATGATTTCACTCACTGAAAACAATGCTTTATAATTTAGTCAACCTCAAATATGTGCAGAATGCATTCTGGAAAGAGAGAGAGAGGGGAAAGGGCATCTGCTTTGTTCTTTTAATTGCTTTGCACACTCAGAATGCAGCAAAGAATTCAAGAAATCCAGTGAATGCAACACTAATGAGTTGGGTCTATTAATCAAAAGGAGTCATGAAGAACATCTTTTAAAGTCATGTATTCAACATATATGTAGATAGCAGCGTTTTACTTGTGTCCGCTCGAGGGCGAGAATAAAAGTTACTCTTAAACACTTTATTAACTGGGACAACCCAGATCTGATTGCTGTTTTCTCAACCATTAATAATTTACCGCAGACTGGGACCTTGGCAAATGTCTGAAGTTGGCCGGGCAAAATGACCGCTGACACACTCCCACAATAATATCACATTACAGATCAGCCATAATTAAACATAAAGAACTCCCTTCAGATCACGAAGCATGGCAGGCTCCCCGCTGTCCTACATAGGATGACAGCAAACCGATTTTATCCATGAATGAGCTGAATAAAATCTCTTGACAAAAGGTCAATATAAGAAGCCTTTCAGTCTTACACAGGTCTTCAATAACAAAACAAGTCTTCTAAAATATAGAAAAAGGAATGATTAGTAAAAACTTTTAAGCACTAGTAGAAGATACAGCACAGCAATATTCACACCTATTAAACATTAAACATAATTTCTTCCATCTTACAGTCATAAAACTAATTTTATTTTATAGGAAGGAAGGTGAATTTAAAAAAAAAAAAAGTATGGTATGGATTTGTATACAGCCCCTTGACTCTTGTATCCCTGAATAAAATACAACTATGTTCAGATGTGAACTATCATGAAATACCCCAATAGTATGAAATGTAATCTACATGTAATACAGTTCTGTAAATTATTCAGAGGTTTGACTAAATCAATTCTAAACTATCAGGCGGCTCAAGGACAAAGTTGTGGCAAGTTTAAAGCAGGATTAGGAAATAAACAATTATCTAAACCAACATCAAAAAACTGAAATTGTATGGCAACTAAGAGCCTCCCTCAAAACCGACTGGCCTGCACTGAAAAGGGACTTTAAAAGGCTACTAAGCACTTATTAATTCGATATTAATAAGAAATATTGACCTAAAATCAGTTTTGCCTTACTTTAATTACAATAAGATATTTGCAGTAGAAACTAAAAATACTAGATAAGATTTAGCGTTTTTTCACCGCATCAGAGAGAGAAGAACTAAGAGACCCTCGGCAACTCATTAAGAGCCGCAAACATTCACAACTCAGGTGGGAGAATCAGAAGAAGGTGCACAAAATTGAATTTTAAGGTCTACAAAGGTTTTAACACTTCTCAGAAATTAAAATAAGAGACGCCCACTACGGCTTTTTGTGGCCATGACCACCACGACCCGAGTGGCTCGCAGCAGTAACCTGGTGTATTTTATGCTGGTGGTTTTCATAAAGAAGTGATCAACAAAGCAATCATTCATACTCAGAGGTGAGCAGTTACTCAGTACATGCATTAAGCTTTTTACAAAATGAATGTTCACTCTTACTTAAATAATTTCTTGAGTAACTAGTTTTTACTTTTATTTGAGTAAAAATATGTTGAAGCGGTGCCACTCTATTGGCTACTCTACCCAGAAGTCATAGGACGATGGATGGAGGTTAATGCAGGAAAGCACTGAAAGAAAACCCATTATAGGCTGAAAAACACTTAAGACTGGGTCCTTTAAGCAGGACGACAACCATAAACAGTCAACCTTGGCTACAAGAGGACGGTTTACATCAAAGTTCATTAAGTGGATTGGAATGGCTAAAAGCTCTAGCCTAAATCCAAATGAGGATCTGTGGCAAGTATGAAAAGGAGGTTTGAAGACATCCAATCTGACTGACTTCAACGTGTTTAGTTAATAAAAATGGATTAATGATTTTCTCTTTAGAAAAGTTTGGAGAGACATGCCGCAAAAGATCTGATGCCGTTTGCCTGAAAAGACATTTTAATAAAGTATCGACTAAGGAAGGCTGAAAACAAATCCACATCTCCTTTTTTATTGTAAGGAAAATAAAAAGAATTAAAAAAAAATACTTTTCATCACTACATTTCAAAATCAATAACTACTTTCTGTTGGTCTATCAGATAAAAATCACCAAAAACAAATTGAAGTTTGGGGTTTTAATGTGACTAAATGTGGAAAAATTTCAAAGGGAATGAATGTTTTTGCAAGCTAGTTCATCTCTAGAGATACAGTTATGGGCATATTTTCTGTTGATGCTACAAAAGACATACTTCTCTGCAAAGTCTTATTACAACCTGCAGCGACACTCAAACCGACAGTGAAGTTATGGTCAAAATCTTTGACCATAACATTTGACCAAGTTGGCACAACACACCCGGCGGCTGACCTCAAGTATCTCCTTATATTGTATGTTGTTTTATGTATGATGCCCAACAGAAGGTAAAGCAGAGCTCACTGCTTTCATGACTGCAGACATACTAAAGCAAAAAAAAAAAAGCAAGACATGGTTTCGCCTTGTGATTTACAATATATTTTAGAGAGAATGAGTTCTCTGGGAATTACCTGGTGAGCAGAACAGCTACGTCATGGTGCAGCGGGTGTTCGTCTCCTTTCATGTTGAGTTTCTTCTGCCACTTACAGAAGCTGTTCAAGCTGTTGTCAGCATGGTGTGTAATCTTTAGGTCATCCTTTTAGGCATCCATCATAAGTACAACAGAAAAAAAAGAGAGAATAAAATGTAAATATTCCTAAAACGATTCCAGTTCAACTAAACTACACCATCAGTTCTTTGGTTAATCTGATACTTTAACAGAAACGTTTTTAAATTACGCATCATGCCAACTACTGATGTTAGAGTGTTAAATGTTCCAAACAGCATAGAAAGATTAAATGACAGAACGCACTCGCTATCCACACAGAAAAGCCAGAAGACATAGTCATGGTTAATTCAGTCAAATTAGGCAGCGGCATACAATTAACTTTATCTGCAAAGGAAAAATGTTTATCCACATCATTTTAATTGACACTATAAACTCTCGAACGTCTGAGGCACAGACTCACTCTAATTAACACATCCGTGCAGATGCTTGTTGTGCATGCATTTTTCATTAAATTATTTCTTTTTCATCGCATCAAACACTGACAAAAAAAAATTGGAGCTCAGACAGGTTTATGTTCAAACACATGGCTCTAATTAAAAAGGTCCTGATATCTCACACTTCTATCAGAACACCGTAAAAGAAAACGAGAAAAAGAAAGTTGAAGGGAAGATGGATCTTCTGCATCAGATGGGATTAGATGAGATAAATGCATCTCTCAGATGAGGACATTTATGTGCAGCTGCAGCCAATTAGAAATATGTATTAGTGATATGCTGGAGGCAAAACCACACCGCCAAAGTTAAGATTAGCATTTATTTTATACTTTAGTTAGTTATGTAGTTTAATCAAGTGAAAATTGAATGATAAATCCACAAGTGCTATTAAAATAAATCAAAACAAGTCAAAAGTAGCCTGAAGCAGGCACTGAATGTCTAGACCGCACAGTAAAAATGCATAACTTTTTGTGGGCCGACATTTTTTAATTATCCATTTTTATTACATTTTTCTTTTGTTATATTATACATAAAGGCATAAAATAGTCAAATTCTCTGCGAATCTGAAATTGGGGGTTTATTGGTTGTGAGGCGGAATCATCACAGTTATTAGAAATAAACATTTGAAATATATCAACATGTTTGCAGTAAATCTAAACAGCAGCGTATTTAACTTTTAAAATTTTAATAACTAAAACAATTTCCCTTTTCCAAAGACCTTGTGATTTATCTAGGCATGTGTATTTAGTATTTCATGGTGGCCTGGTTATGTGCAGACATGTATAATGAAGAAATCATTTGGAGAAAAATGTGTCTGACAGCAAGACGTGAACTAAACAAGTGGGAAGCTTCTCCATAAATTAAAAAAAACCTGGAAAAGCTGTGACGCTTTCCTCACCCTGCTACGAGTTAAAGCATCCAATCCAGATCATCATCTAAAGTCACTTGCTTCAGTAAAGATTAATGTTGATAAGTCAATGCTATCAAAGTTATTGCGCCATAAAGGGATCCATCCCAGAAAAAAAAATACTGCTGACGAAAGACATCAAAATGTTTCTTGGCAAATTTGAATTGAACTTTTGTTTTTCCCAAGAATCCAGGAAAGATTTTCTGTGGAATTATGAGATAAAAAATAAACTTTTGGGTTACATCAGGTGTAAACTACCACAGTACAAAGGAAACAAACATGTTGAAAGTCAATGTCTGAATGACTCAAGATCTAAAAATGACCTACACTGTGTTATAAATTATTATGCAAGTGATATTTTCTCTAATTTTCTTAAATGCAAATGATGCTCAGTATAAGTTTCAAGTCATGAACTGTTACAGTATAAATCAAATTTTTCTGAACAAAACTCCCCATGAGAACAGTATTTTATTTTTCAAAAATAAGAAACTCTAAATGAACTGTTCCAAATTATTATGCACAGCAGATTTTCTAAACATTTTATGGATTATAAAGAACTGCAAACTTGTGAGCTCTGGTTAGGGGCCCAATAGCAGGTTCATGCACTGCAAGCCTCTGGAGGATCCTCCACCTTGAGGTTCCAGAGGCTCCAGCAGCTTCAAATAACTGTTTGCTGCTTTGTAAGGACATTTTAACAGCTGCTCTCTTAATCCGATAAATTTGTCTAACAGAAACCTTCCTCATTCTGCCTTTATCTGTACAAACCCATCTTTGTTCTGAATCAGCCACAAATCTCTTCACAGTACGATGATAACGCTTCAATTTTCATTAAATATCTAATGTTTTCATACCTTGTCATACGGCACTACACTATCTGATGATTTTCATCAGCAGAGATTCTTTCTCTTTCCTATATTGCTTGAAACCTGTGGCCTGCTTAATAATGTGGAACATCCTTCTTAAGTAGATTTCCTTTAATTGAGCTCATTAAACAAACTAATCAACCAGCTCTCTGAAATTAATTATAGTGATTCAAAGAGCCCTGACACACAATACCATCTATAAATTTTATAACACAACAAAAAATTTAATTTGCATGACACTTAAATTCAATTTGCATTATCATTAGGAACAAGGTGTAAATTAACTCTGGAGTAGCCTAGTTAAAGTCTAGATTTAAATGTGAACGAGGAAGATTACATTTCACACAGCATCAGGTGAATTTCGGTAGCCTGTCTCTTAAAGCTGCAGAAGGTAACTTTCATAAATACATTTTTTCCACAGATGATCTGTCTTACATTGTCAGGGTGTAGTTACAGTTTTATCAAAAATGTGGAAACCTTCTGCAGCTTTAATAATATCATTACATTTTAAAAACTGTCTTTGTATTCACAAAAGTTCTCTGTTTGATAAATTAATAACTGATGATCAGAAACATGTCGGTTTGACAAAAACACAAAACAACTAAACCTGTGGAGAGGCAAACACTTTTTCACAAAACTGCATATTCATGTCTACGCAAAGAGATAAAAAACAAATTTATGGTTTCAATAATCTTAAACATTAAAAATAGATTAGGAATTTAAGGAACAGTCAAATGGGGCAGTCCTATGTTTTCTATGCTGGCTTTTTAAACAAGCGATGCCATGAGGTTAACAAATAAACTGAATTTAACTCAAAGGCTCTGAAATCCAGGCTGTGACCTGCAGTGATTATTTTTAATTAACTATTCCACACTGCAATCAGTGTTGCCTTGTAGAAATACGTTTAACCTTGTGCAATCTTACCACCACCTCATCAACACACAACCAGGGCTTACCTCATCCTGCTCCAGAAGGATGAGACGAACAACCACAACGTTGATTGCATTCCCAATACTCGCATCTCTGAAGAGACCCGCCACCTAAAAAAGAAGACGAAAAAAAAAGAACCACATGATTTCTTTCTACTACGACACTTGCAGTGTTGTCCAACCATCAAAACTCGGTTTATCCTACAGAAGGTCACATGCATTCTTCCTCAAATTAAACCCCAAGGACACACACACACACACGCCTTCAGCATGTCACAGAGAGAGAGAGACAGAAAGATCTACAAAGAAAAATGAAAGACAAAGTAAGCTTCATGCTGCTAGGCTTCCTGCTGATCAACAGGACACTTCAAACACACTGCATGTACGAATGTGTTTACCGCATATAAAGTGTAACTTGTTTTGCTACATACAGTACAACCTTAAAGTACCGACAGCAAGTCACTTTTTCTATATTTTGTTATTTTACAGCCTTGATTTGATTTATTCATTCATTTTAGACAGGTTTTTAAAAACAAGAAAACAAGCAATCTAAAAACAAGCCTATCCCAAATTGCTTAAAATGAATCAGTTTCGTACCCCATCATGGCACAGTGGATAAATGACTGGCATTTTTTAGAAATAGAACAGAATACTGTCTCAATCATTTGACATCTAACTTTCAAAGTTAACACAAAGAGGCAGTGTAAACCCTGCACAAGTCGCCAGTCCATCACAGTTCACAGCGTGAAAAATAAAGACATGCACACATATACACTCAATTTAAAGTGACTAATTATTTAATCTCAAGTTGTTGTTTTCTTTATTACTGTGGGAGCAAGACTGATTACCTGCATAAAACCAACACATGCATGGGGAGAATATTCAAACTCCATTCAGAGAGACACCAGGCCAGGATATGGACCCAGAAACTAAACGCTGCAACTTTGCCCTTCCAAAGCCAGTCAGTGGATAACGCCACAGAAAAGTACTGCCTTCCTACGGCATCCAGTTCACTCTATACATATTCTAATCTCATTCTCTCTGTTTTTATCCGTCATATATTTCATGAAATAATCTGAATTATTCAGACGATTCCATTTCGTTGGGAAATTAAAAGGAAAAGCAGGAGAGGTTTGGCATGATGCGTGTTGATTT
This sequence comes from Xiphophorus couchianus, assembly GCF_001444195.1. Taxonomy (NCBI): domain Eukaryota; kingdom Metazoa; phylum Chordata; class Actinopteri; order Cyprinodontiformes; family Poeciliidae; genus Xiphophorus; species Xiphophorus couchianus. The sequence goes on along the minus strand of NC_040231.1, from coordinate 25,956,932 downwards.
GTTTTTTTCCTCTAAATATTAATACACCAAGTCCTCATACCTTTCGCTGTCGGATCACATCAACGTAGCTTGTTACATAATTAACCTTTCAGTCAGTTCGTATCTGTTACCTCCAGCTCTGAGGCTGGAGCACGATGAGATGAAAGCTATAAAATCTTGACTGCTAAAAGGAATACTTGATTTCAGAATGAGATGATGTGCTAAGATGTTTGGCATTTTCTACTTTAAGGCATTAGGAACAAAGTGCTGCTGAAAACAGTACAACACCTGCTCAACCTACAGCGTCGACTGTGACATGTCTCGATTTGAGGAAGGCTGTGGTTGTTTAGAAAGCTGTTTCAGAGGCTGCAGGAGGTAAATTGAGGTTATCCAGAGAAGAAAGGAGATGAATTAAATGCTTAGAGATGGGCAATAAAAATATGAGCCTCAGCATCAACAAAACTAACGCTCACACATCAGCAGGAAAGCTGCTGAACCCTCATCACAAAACCACCAAATTCTTAAGGACTTTTGTTTTTAATAATACATGTGTTACTGCAGAATAAATTACATTAGACGACGGGTTTGGGGTAAATGTAAGTTCCCTACCATAATAAAAGCAAGAAGCTTTTTAAGTTTTGTCATGGAAAAAGTCGACATGCTAAACTATATTAGCTTAGATTTTCTTTCACAAAAACAAGCTAAATGTGCCACAGAGATATGAAAACCTTTACAAATTTTTATTTATCTTTTGGCCCAATCGAAGTCAATTTACTCCCAAAAATAAATGAAAGCCCAGAAACTCCCTTGGGTGTGCAGGAATGTTTAGATACATTTTGTCGTACGTCTCTAGTGTCACATGGAGAACTGGGACAACATCTGCAGAATTACAAACCGGGGCTGGACTGGCAGATTTTATAAAAGAGAACGATTGATCATGTTCTATCTAAAGAGGAATCATACTCCTAAAGCCTATGCAAACTTTTCCAAACAAACACCACAAATGTGCAGGAGTGCATTGTGCTTTTCCCCCTCCCAATTAAAACCACTTATAATATAAAATTGTGAGGAGCTGAGAGACCCATGTCTCTCCTGAAACATAAATGCTCTAAAACCTTTTAAAATGACAGATTTTAATCAATCAATCAAATTTTATTTGTATAGCACATTTTAGCAGCAAGGCATTTCAAAGTGCTTTACATCATGACAAACACAAAAACACAAAGTCATAACAATCAATACATTACATTAAGTCAAGTGCCATCATTAAATTCGTAATTGATTATGTTTCAATAAACTCTAAACAGGTGGGTTTTTAGTCGAGATTTAAAGGAAGTCAGTGTTTCAGCTGTTTTACAGTTTTCTGGAAGTTGATACAACAGCAGCAGATCTTTAATGTATTGTGGTGCTAAGCCTTTCAGTGATTTATAAACTAACAACAGTATTTTAAAGTCTATTCTTTGAGCCACAGGGACTATAAAACTGGTGTTATGTGCTCCATCTTTAATGACTAAAGACGACTTGGTCAGGAGCATTTACATCCCCTGAAGGTAAAACTCCACTGCCAGCAGTCTAGCTGCTGACAGGAAACTTTTTTCGCCTTCAAAGCAACTTACCTGCCACATGTTGATAAAAAAAATAAAATAAGGTCATACACAAAACCCAAAGAAAAATTCTCAAAATTTATGTATACAGACTATAATAAAGTCTGGATTCAGATTCACCTTTAAAGAAGACATCTAGCTGCCCTTCAGACTATATAACACTATAAATTTGTCTTCAAGTGTTTTTAGATACATTTCATCCAAATAGCTCAATTTCAGAGACACCACAGTACAAAGAGCTGCAATTTCAGTTGAGGGTTTGCTAGACCTGATGATTTGTCATGACCGTGACATTTTTGTCCACACTCCATAATCAACGCTGCAGAATAGTTTGTCCAATATCAAATAAATACAGAAAATAAAAAGTAATAAAACATATGTTTTGAAGTCCCCCAACATTGCTGAACATCATAAACATGCAGCGTCGTGTTTTTTCTTCGTGTTCAGCACAACAAATGCAAGAAGCACATTTCAGTTGAAGAAATTGGTTTTATACTTTAAGGGTGGAACTAAGAGTTTAAAAAGCAACGTTGAATTTCATTTGTGCCTGCTAGAAACTGCAACAGATTCAATCCCAGGTGCAAAAGAAAGACGTTGATTTGGATGCCTTTACCGGCATTTTAATATAAAGGAGGAATGTGGTCAGTTATTCAGGAAGTGTACATTAAGTTGTTGAATCTGCAGCTTGAGACAGTCTTGACATAAATGAAGACGTTAATCAAAATGCGGTTCAAAGCATCGCCGATATTCCACTGGAGTCGGTAACAATGGATGTGCATGTAGGTTATTTTTAATCCATGTCCCCCTGTCATTGTTTCTATTGTTTATACATTGAGTTTTATAACAGAGCAGAGGTTATTTTGAACTGGTTGAAATTATTTTTGTCCCACATTTGTATCGCTTAACCCAGTTTTGATTGGGTCGAGAAACCATTTGCACTTTGGTCTTGAAGTCCACATCGTGTCCCAAGAATTTTTATAGAGTCATTTACTTCAGCTGCTACTTTTAACTAAACATATTGATCCTAAACATCCTGGAGGGACTAAAATAATGAACCAGCAGGTCACAATATGAAGGAAGTTGGGGAAAAACTCATTTGGTCAAGCCGCTGTGAGCACACAGGACAGCACGGCTCCAGAATATGGATGCGCTGAGCTGCTGGTACACTCAAAGACAAACATCAGTGATGAGACAATGGAGAAAACTGTGTCGGAGGAAGATGATGACATTATTGTTTAGATACCAGAAAGAACTTGCTTCCCTTGAGGCTCTGCTATATTGTTATCGCAAAACAGGATTTTGTGGCGCTTTAATGTTCAAAGCTTTAAAAGACCTCAAACAAGAACCACGAGAGGAAGTAGAGAATAATGCCTGCTTCCTCTGTGTAAAATTGTCTGCTAAGTCAGTTAAACCGTCTCCATTTCATCAATGAATTCCCCTTCCTGATGTTCTCTCAACTCATATGACAGCACTGCAGTTTTCAAAACATGAAGTGTTTATAGCAATCCATTAGGTTTTGTACAAAAATAAATAAATTATAGAAACTTCCCAGTAGATTAAATATTAATTGAAACCTGATATAGATTGTTGTTAAGACAACCACACTTAGATCTTGGATTGGTTACTTTGCAAATGCGTGTATAATAGCATTGCGCACAATCATTTAATCTTTCTAAGCTGCATTTTCTTTTGAATATTTAAGATATACTCTGTGGAAAACATCTACAGAAATGGATTTTCTGAAAATAATTTGGAGTCAAGTTCCACTGAACACGTCAAAGAACGGGGATCCACTGTTTCAATTCAACATGTTTTACTTAAAGATGGTGTAAGACAGCCCAATTCAAGATGTCTGCCTTCACATACACAGGGGTGTATGTGATAGCGATTGCCAGCATGTTGCTTTCTTTCTCCATGCGAGAAGACGACCTCGTCAAGATCCTGTAAAGCTAATTATGTTCTAAATGACTTTTAATGTCACACTGCAAAGTCTTGGAGGAAGTCTTAGAGGTTACCATAAATGTAGCAGAGGTCAAATATTTAAGATAAAACTAAGGAGTATTTTCAATTTAATGGTTTCAAGGACATTCCCAGGAGACATAAATGACTTGCTACATAAAATACAAAACTTTGAATGTTTTCCTGTTTTGATGTAACCTCTACTGCAAGCTAAAAACAAAAAGCCCTTACACACCAGTGTCATTCAAAATGTGTGTGTGTACAAGTTGATTAACCTGAAGAATCAGGCTTTTAAAACCTCTATTTTGGTTGTTTGAACCCAGCCCTGTGGCTGTCTCTGCAGCTGAATGACTCTACTGGAGAGCATTTCAAAGCAGCAGGTTTTTTCATTTTGTTTGTATGGTTTTGTTTTTGGCTGTTGTACGCAGCAGCTCTGCAGGAGAGGTCCGGGGAATTACAATCTGTGAACTGGAAAGTCTGCAGCACTTAAGGCTTGCTGATGGGAATGCAGAATGAGGTGTGATCTCCGCTTTGTGTTCCAAAACAACAGATAACAAAACCTGTTAGTAGTATCTACTAGATCAGGCTCCTGTCAACAAAACATCCCTCCACATGAGCTGCAACACCGGACCTTGTGTGAAGATCTGAATTTAGGGAGATGAAGGTTGCCGCTGGACTTATGGCTTTCTTATGCAAGCCACAAGAAAGCAGAACTGCTGGCTTGAAAACTAAACTATATTAAAGTTTATATTAATTTTTTTTACATGCATTATGAAAACAAAAAAAAACAACAAAAAAAAAACAAACTTGAAATTGCTACATTGGAGTTGAAAATGGCTGAAAACAATTATCTGGCAACTAAAATATTGAATTGCCTTTGCAAGTTTAAAGGACAGAGCTGCATAATTTCATTTATTTGAAAAACAATGGATGAAAAAATTGCAATGACAATGTCTATCATCCCTCAGCTTCTTAGCCAATAAACATCTGAGAATTAAGATCAATCCAACTAGTGAGCTATGTAATCAAAATGCAGTGCCTCAAATATAATATTCCATCAAATACTGCATCCAGCGTGTCCTTTGGGATAATTATATTGCACCCACCATTGCTGCAATAATGAATGCAACTCAATGGTATGCATCTCTGGTTATTTAGTTCTAGTATTTATTAAAACACCATATTTCTTGCATTAATGTAAAGAAAAGTGTACCTTTTATTAAGACATATCATAATTTTAAAGAGTCTACAAATTGAGGACCATATGAAACAATCTCCTTTACTGTGCTTCATAACAGAAGTACAGGAAGAAAGTACAGCCTCTTTCAAACGTCACCTGAAGGAGGGATTTAGACACTACGTCATTTGATCTTTTTAAAGTGGGTTGAATTCAACCTGCCAGCGTTGCGCGCCTCGACTCTCGTTGTAATCACCTCGCTGCATCATTTAATTTACGATACGGTACAGTTGCTGTTGCACCTCAAGAGTTTGATGTAGTAATTACATCTGGGCTGTACAGCCAGATGGTCGGGGGATTTTATGTGAAAAGAAGGAGAAGAAGAAGAAAAAAAAAAGGCAAGACAGTGCACCAAGACAACAGATCCCTGAACTGAAGTGAAGCTTCTTTAGTTACAGCAGTGTTTGAAAATAGAAAAAGAAAAAAATCAAAAAAAGTTTTACACACATTTATGTGTTCAACCTTAAGATACTTCTTTGCTGTGACTCTGCCGAGCTCTACTGTGTGCCTCATTTGGTTTTACGATGGCGGTTCGATATCTGAAAGCCCATCAGGCACTGATGAGCAGCAGCTGAAAGAGTGGCTCATTATGGGTTGATGACAGAATGTTCTGTGAATGAGGCAATCTGTCATGACCCATAAATGGCGGTGGGTTTCTGTGTGCCTCCTTCTCTTTCTCCCTTTTAATGCCACTCATTTCTATCGAGGGTAGAACTGCTCCTCCGTTACTATCCAGGGATTGCAGCCATTTTTCTTGTTACTACTCTACTACTCAACTCCTGGAAATGCCTACCAGGAACTTGCATTAAGCCTCCACCAGGGCATCTCTTTGACCTTTTATTATATGTTTAAAGGTGACCTATTATGCTTCTTTGAAAAGATTAATAGGTTACTGGGCTATACAAAAACCTTTCATTACATTTTGTGCCCAAATCCATTCTTAGATGATGAGATTTTAGTCTGATAATTTTGAGCTCCATTCAGAATGAGTTGTTTTAGGGCCTTTTGTCACTTTAAATCCAAATATGCTGCTGCTGACCACACCCCTCCAACTCACACATAAAAACTGTTGCATACAGTTGTGAAGGAGAGCCTCCTGCATAACCAACAAGAAAGCTGCAAGCAATTTCTGGGTGGTAAGTCAATAACAAAGCACTTGTCTTTTCCAGCAGTCATTGTACAGCGCATACAGCGGTAGAAGCAGCTGACCAGACGGGCTGGAGTTCGGCTTGAGTTGCTAGGTAACTGGGGTTGCTAGTAACAGCACAGTGCGTAGTTTGTGACTTAATCGGGAGGTTTTTGAAATGACTCACTTTCCAGACACTAAAACACAAGCTTTTTGCCAAAAAATGTCTGGGTGGTTTTTTTTTTTAAGCGCTTGGGCTGCTTTTAGATGCAGTTTCCACCCAAATAAAAGCAGAAACTAATTACTGGTAATCATATCGGGGAAATACTCCTTAACTTAAAGTATTTTACCATAGATTAATCTATTGGAATATGTAGTTAAATGCACACCAATACTTTTCGGCAAACAAAAGTAGAAAAAAAACAGCTCTGTTTAAAATATATCAGAAGGAAAATACACTGAAGTCTTATGGACAATCCTTGGAAAGAAGATTAAGGATAAATCATCTTTCTTTAGTGCTCTATCTCAAGTTCAATGTGTAAAGTGCATTAAAGGCTATGATCAGTAAAACACTCTCGCACCCAGAACTGCTAATATTGTCACGGTCATTTATCAGTGGGCTGTAGCATCTGGCAAGCAGAACCACCAATATACCATAAAAGCCTGTAAAAAGACAGACAGTGCAGTCTTCTGCGTTTCAGGGAGACTAAGCTCTGCCTCTGATGTGAGAATTTGTAACCTTAATGCCTAAAACAGCTGTGAATGTCAACACCCCCACTCATCTTCTTCATTGCCTTTAGCAGTCCCTTTTAACTTCTAAACTTACATTTGTCAGATTAAATGGGCCACTTTATCAAGCTGTCTCTTACCCCAATGGTGGCTGGCCAAGATTAAGGCCAGCTCAAAGCCAGTATCTCTAACAAACACAGGAAACATGTATTTTGAACTCTTTGAACTCCACTAATAGAATAAGGGGATGCCCTGGAGTCACACAGTTTTCTCCTTAGTTACCTTTACATTATTTGATGCACTACACCTTTGTAGTTGTGCTACGTGCAAATGTGGGCTATTACAAACTCACTAGAGATTTGTCCTTTCATGTTTGCTTTAATTCTTGGGATTGAGAGCTATTCCTGCAGCTTCTCATGTCTTTCCCTCACGGAGTAGCTTTTTTAATTCCTCTGTGGCAACTTGACATCGATCATCTCGCCGACACAAACAAAACTGATCAATGTCGAATTCATGTCTAAGGCCTCTTTTTATTTTGGCCACCATAAGACCCTGGGAAGCCCACCACCTTCCCACCTTCACCTCACAGCGTCTTCCTGCCTGTATTGACCAAAGTCCACATCCACAATCTGTTCACCCTGCGCCACACCAATACCAGCTTCCAGATACATAAAGGCGTTTGTTTCGATTGTATTTATGTATAATTCTAACAGGAGAGGAAAACATGTGGCACATTAAGTGTTTATTAGGTTAGCCCATCTTTAATGTGGAATATTTGCATGTTCCATGTTAAAGATTAAGATAATACACATACTATTACAGTGATAATGATTGTGATTCAATATTTTGAATATATCTGTTAAAAACAAACATGTAGATTTGATTCCACTGAAATAATAATTCTTCTTCAAAATCAGCCTAAAGTAAAAAAAAAAAAAAAAAAGTTAATAAAATAAACCGTTATAAACATCAATTGTTTTTGTTGAATAATTGACCGACCTTTGGCCCCAACAGGATTCAGGAAAAAGTGTCACACACCAACAATTTTTCAGAGGCCACGAGTCGAGGGCTGCATGAAAACAGTCACTGCCCTTCAAAATGGATGCTAGCACAGGTCAGACTACAGCCACCACCATAAAGGGAGGTATTGCTTTTTTTCAAGGCACATAGTGCCATTTTCTAGCACAAACAAAGCAACTATATCACATTCAGTTGTTATAAAAATGCTGTCTATAAATCAAATTAGATTTCATGGCGCCTTGAAATTAGGCCTCTGTCTCTTTAAGAAGCTATTACTCTTTCCAGCACTCCACTTTAAGGACAACAATATTATCACAACACTTTTCGTTTACAATCGTTTTAAGGAGCGTTGGACTAAAGTTGCTATGATGAGCTCAGCAGATGCGCAGTTCCACCAGGTGCTTGCCAGTTGCTGCTGCCGCTAGTCTGGAGTAGCTGAGTGAGGAAGGTGAAGCGAAGGGAGAGAAAGAGGTGCTCTGTGAGCTCAAATGAGCAGCTTTGTGCAAATAGGCAGAGCATTGTGGGGGCAAGCATTTAGGAGCCCCTGAATGGTTGCCACAGGAGACTGAAAGAATCAAGGCAATACTTCACATGTGCTTCTGATAAGGGAATAATATTCTAATATAATATAAAGCTCAAAAAAGTTAATCTGACAGAATACATCTCAATAACTATGTAAAGAAATAATGACATAACTTGTTAAATGTAAAATTAGTTTAAAGAATGCAAAGCGCAATTTCACATTCATGTGAATTTAATGCCTGCTCTGTATTTACCATCTTAAATACGGCAGGCGTGGCAGCATCCTGCTACCACACGCTGAAGCAGTCAAAACACTGTAAAATATACATCACACCACCATGAGGCATAAAGCTGAATGGCTGTGGGTGTCATTTATCAATGGAGGAAATCACAGCAGATTGCACTATGGGAAGATGGCAGAGCCTGAAGCTGCAGGCCACTTTCACTTGGATTCTGGCATCTTGACGATGGTATTTTAATGTGCACCAATTATGACACAGAAAGACACTGAAGCGTCAACACTACATTATGGCAACTACATTAGCCGATGATGGAGTCCCGTTTAGCTAAAATAATACTCCATCCTACGCTGCAGAAAACTCTCAATTATTAATTCAAGTGTTGATTTGACTGCAGTTCCCCTGACCTCAATCTGACTAAAATACTTGTAGGGATGAAATGATTTTTATTGATGTTTTAGTTTCTAAATAACACTGAAGGCCTTGGGAGGTGCATTAATGAATGCTTTGAGGCAATGTAGTTTGATGCACATAATCAAATTGTTAATTTTCCAAAGCACTAAATGTACTAACTGTCAAATGTAAAATACTCACAATGTTCATGACAGCGAGGACATAGTCCTCCACAGCTTTGCTCCCGTGATGGTCCACCATTTTGGAATCCGCCACCACTAACGTCTCCACCCACTTTTCTCTGCTTACAGAGCGCTGATGAATTCTGCGCCTCCGCTTGTGATGGCGTCGTTCCCACCGCTCCCGCTGCCTCTCGATGTCCTCAAAACTCTGGAGGGTATCTGGAGATGCAAGGATTTCAGTGTTCACACATCATCTGACATACGCTTAGCTGTTTGGGTTATTTTATGTTTTGGGACAGAAGAGTGTGTCCTACCAACTGATGCAAGTTATGAGAAAATAAAGGAAGTGAACATCCTTTCACTACTAATATTTGAGTGACAAAAAAATTATCTCACCTTTTCCAGGTTGAATTTAATAAACCCGTGTCAAAGCGGACCCACTGAATGTCGAAAAATTATACACACAATGGTTGAATAGGTTTCACAACCTGCTTTAAGTGTGTAACTTTATTAGTTTATTAGTTGTATTGAGTGTTTTCAGTCAGAGATTTTTTCAGAGTTGCTGTATTATAGACTGCTACAAGAGATCCTTTCTCCCTACAATCATCAGAATCCACAACAACTCTAAAAAAATAAACCTTAGATGGTGTATGTTACAACATTTAATTTCCTTTGGGATCAACAAAATATTCACTGACTCTCCATCACCATGCTCAGTGGTTGGGAAGAGGTGTTGGTGAGCTACATTGGGTTTTCATCAAATATTGTGCCATTCATTGTGGCTAACCCGTCTATGTTTGCACCTACAGCCTTATTTGTTAGATAACCCCTTCAAACAAAGTCAGACGTACTTAGACTTTTTTGTAATTGCCGTCTTGAACACCGTCAAAAATGTCGACTGAGGACTATAAACTTTAAAACGTAGCTCTTGAGTTCCAATTAGGATCAGCCTGTAGTGAACTTACAGAGAAGGTTGGCAATTGTCTTGAGTGTTTTCTATAGAGAGCTAATCTCAAGTAATCAAGGAATCTAAAGTGATTGTGAAATGTCATTTTTACTTGGCATTGGGTAAACACACGCGTGTGTGAACCAGAGTAACAAGCCAACCGAAATCCTCTTTCTCTACTAGCATCAACTAATTAGGTGTTTTTGATAGAAAATACCTAACCGGTACTTTGACTCTCATGAAATTAGACTTGTATAGAGCTTTTCTGGACACTCAAAGACACTTTACAATTAAGCCTATTAGAGCAGAAAGGGTGTACTTAGTTTCTCTAGGAACAGCTTTGTTTTTGTTTGCTACTCAACAGTGTAGCGTGTGGATGCCTATTTTCATTTCAACAATTAAAATATTTCAATGTAAAATACAAAGATCGTGTATTTTTTTTATTTTTATAATTGAAATACAAAATGTTTTTCTTTTAACCATTGTTTTTTTCCTATGAGAAATCAGGTGATTTTAAAACTGAGCCTCAAAACGGAATTATCAGTAAAACGGATCAAAATACCCAACACCTTAGTGCAGGATGAATTTATTTATGAGCGTGACTTTTTGTGTTGATAGAAGTTCAACATCAAATGGAATGATTTACATATTTAAAGTATTTATAAACATCTCGCCCTTTTTACCCTACAAAAGTAATTAATCTGTTTACTCTGTAAAGGGCACTTTCAGTATATTATTAGCAAAAATGCTTTACACAATGCATATAAATAGTCTGGGAACTGCTTGTTAAACTCATATGAATAAGGAAGAGTTATGACCAAGAACACCAGCAGCACATCGAACTGCTTATTTGGAATAAAATCATTAAAATAGACAAACAGCTGCGAGCGCTGCTTCAGGGATCACTGAAAAAGTGATACAGTGGAAATAAATCTTAAGCTTAAAGACAGATTTAGAATAACTTTGGCAAATAATATTTATAGCAAGACAGCAGCTAATAAAGTTATCCTGTTTTGGTGGATTAGTCAAACCAATATAGGTATGATGGCTTAGGTTTAATGAAAGTCAAAAAAGGGACTTAAATTAGATTTCCTCAGGAGTTTTACAAATCCTGGAAGTGGAAGCATCAATCTTGAACTGTTTGTTTTTTTATTTATTTATTTGTGAGCCAGAGTGCAGATGGACTGCTGTTTTAAATGCAAACACAAGAGGAAAGAAACAATAAGCCTTACATTAATCCCGTACTAAACTTATGAAGGATCTGTAAAAACTGTACGGACCTTCTACAGCTACTTTATATGTAAAGTACATGTTTAAAGAGTCAATATATGTAAAAGTTTCAAATGTTTTGTGAGCCAAGGCTTCAATAAGGTAGAAATATTACAGAAACTATCAAAATGACCCTGACTTGATCATTCGCATGCATGTTGAGCCACGTGGATAAACGGCTCCTAAAGGCCATCCACACGATCCCCTTCACAGCTTCATGGCTCCTGGCTCCTGGCTCCTGGCAGACACCTGCACACTTATAACATGCTTGATTCTGAGCAACGAGATATGTAAAAGTATAACCAAATGATCTGCGTGAAAACGGATTAAAAAGAGTAAAAATATGTAAAAAAGAAAGAAAATCTAAGGAATTGCGAATCCTATTCAGCAGTGTTCAAACTTAGGGGAGAGCATAGACCATTTTGAAACAAAGTCATAGTCGTGTGTACCAAGAGGAATTGCAGCTACAATTGCTAGGAAAGTTCAGGATAAAAAGAGGCACACAAAAATCACTGGAATAAGAAAGAAATGGCAATTTCAAGAATCAAAACTACCCGACGCTTGAAGAAAAAAGAGCTATTATTACTATGCCAGTGCCAGAGAGCTGCCTGCTTATAGCATGCCAAAAACCACAGAAAAAATCAACAACAAAAAAACAAAAACGCTAACCTTGACGAGTCAGATGTTTAGATTATGGTCATGTTACGTTTGGAGAGAGTTTAACAGAATGCACCTCGAAAAGTACACAATTTCTACTGTGAGACACTGAGGGAGATCCACTGATGCTTTAGAGGTCTGAACCAAAAAGAGATCCTTTTTTTAAAACTGATGGAAAGCATCTGGAGAAAAACGTTCACACTTTTGACCAGACTCTATGCATATGATGCACTTAAACGTTCCAGCAAGGCAAGTCCAAAACAGAAGGCAACTGGACCTTTCAGTAGCTACACCAGGAAAAGGTTCAAGAGTGGGCTTCTCCATCTACTAAACTCAAAATCATTTATCCATTTCATGAGGGTCCTCTAGGACATCCCAGAGATTCTCTGAAAAACTAGTGAAATAAAAAAAAATTTAGCTGAAATTTTGCCAGCAATGATTATTGAAAACTTTATATGCAAAAACCTGTTCAAAGATTTTAAAAAGCGTAATGATGTAAATGCAAGAGATACAAGTATAATTGTTTTTGTACATTGTATCTCATGAACTGGCAGAGGACAGGAAAGAAAGCTGCCAAAATCAGACGGAGCATTGTAAAAGCCTGGAGAAATATTAATAATGATCACATTCGGTTATATATACGCATATAATTTTTTAAAAAGTCTAGTTTGTGTGATGCATATTTTTAAAGAAATCATTTATGCAGCTGAAATTGAAAAAAAAAGAACTTAAAGGAAGGATGAAAATTTTCAACGTCTTAAAGCAAACTCGTAAAATTTTTACAAACCAATTCAGCTTTTGAAATGACTGACAAAAAAGGCTCCCTGAATGTACTGGCTAAATAGTAATAATAAAAAAAAATCTGTTTAATCTCCCAAGGTTTTTAAAGCGTCCTTCAAAGTCAAGTTCAGCCAGCTCGGAATTTTAAAGAGCTGATTTATGAGCGTATATAAATAATATTATTCCTCAGACTGGAGCCAATTATTACCCAGGGATGAGCTGCAGAAAGAGAGAGGATAAAGTAGGCATCCTTTTGATTCACAGATGAGCATCAGCAGATTAATCTGAGTAAAACTCTTTCTGCATAATGTTGCCTACGTCTTCAGATTGTTCCTGAAACAATCTGACAACATTAAAGTCTAATTTCCCACTGCAAATTCAATTGGGTGAAATCTGAATAATGTCAAATAAAAATGCATGCGTGTCGTAAGGGACGAGTCACGATTTACTTTGGTTTCCACAGGTGCCGTTGAGACCCGGTTTCCCTGAGATGGGCTGGATGACTGGACGGTGGACAGGAGGAGACGTGTGGCGTTTGTAGATGGCGTGGGCCTGAGGTGCTGAGGTCTCAGCGCTGGACTTCTCCAGAGGCTGAATGAAAAACTCCTCCTCAGACAACTTAAACAGCCCAGTCTGCAGAAATAAGAAAATGGAAACATTCAGCACATTAGCTTTTACAAGACCATTCGTGAAAATATCTTACACAGCATCTGTGAGTGAAGTGTGTAATTATGCAAAAGGGAGGACAATTTGAGCAATTTCAGTCTAATATTGAACCGGGTTGCCAAGAAAAGCTTGGATGGTATTCTTAGTATGGAATACAAGATAGAGGAAATGTGTTTGTTTTTTTGTTTTTTTTAACAATCCCATTCAATGAAAAAATACATATTTATGAGTGGGTATGGCAATACAGAAATTATGACAATTTTACAACAAAAATTCAATTTATCATTGTCACAAATAGCGTATTAAGTTTAAAAGGAATATTCAATCAATGAAAATGTAAAAATACCAAGCTTTAACATCCTAAAGGAAGTTTTGATTTTTTTAATGTGTTTTGTACTTTAATAAAAATCTGACATTTCCAACATAATCGCCGTACTGCATTGAATGCAATCACTTTTGTCTACCTTTATGAAAATATCTACATATATGTACTGATTTCCAGCACTATTTTCGAATTTCTGCGTAGTTTAGACTATTTTCCTTTAAGCCTGATAACAGAAACGGGTCAGGAAGCTTGATGGTTAATCTCAAGTTGTGGCATAAAACGAGAAAACAATTTTTTTTAATAGCGAAATGTATCCTAACATAACCTATGCTATACAGAAACCCCAAAACTGTCGGCAAAAGTGTTTCTCATCTGCTGGGGAGATGTCATGCTATAAAAAGCTAAAACCTCACCGATTATTGTAAATTATTGACTTTGCTTTTTCGCTTTGAAAATGATGCACAGTGGCCATTTCTGTGAGGCTAAAAGCTGAGAGTCACCATTAAGTGCATCAGGCTTGAATGGGTCAATGACAGCTAAGTGCAACTTAAAGTTCATGATCTTGACAGCTTTCAGGTTTTCCAGCCCTCAGAACCGAACCGGTTCCAGGGAACCACTGCCGTTACAGCACTTTCTCTCTTGAAAGAGAAAACTCAGCGGGAAATTGCACGTATTTGAGAGGTTTTAATGTTTTTTTTTTCTGTCTTCATAAAACTCGGTTGTACACCAAAAGAAAGCATTGCTTATTTTTCCATTTTGAAAATTAAATAAAATCATTCAATTATTATTGTTTTTTTATTGGTCTTAACTAAAAAAGACAATTCCCTTTTAATTTAGGCAGTACTAGAAATAAAATATTTTTTAAAGAGGTTTTTATTTTGAAAAATAGATATGACACATAATTATTTTTCCCCCACAAAAATAACTAGTGCCAGAAATAATTTTTAAATTTTGGGAGTTTACCTTTTTTAAGTTTAAATGTACCTAATGCATGTCTTACCAAGATTCATCGTATCAAGTAGTTCCCTTTAGTCTGCCTAAAATCTTCAAACCCTAACCTACAACTTGCAATAAAATCACATTTTCACATAAGATTTAAAAAAAAATTATGCCTTTTTAGTAACCTATGTTGCAGTCTTCTGACCCAAATAGCCAACTTATAGAAAGAAGTATTTGTTGAACACATGTAATACACAAATATATGGCAGGTATGCAGAGACACATGCCCAAAATGGGTTTTTCCCAGGTAAGAAATAGGAAGGATGGGATGAAATATACAAAATGAGGTAACAAAGTGATAAATTAACCTGGAGCTGGAATAGATATGATGGCACAAATCAAAAGTATCTGAAGCATTGTTTGATTTTTACTTCACTTGCAGTAGCTGTTAGAAGTAAATTTGGAACATTTGACTTGATGTTTCTCTAAGCTTTAACTTTGATGTGTCAAACAGAATTTTTTTCAAATGGGAAAGACAGGACAATGTGCAGTTAAAGTGAGTCAAAAGTATGTTTATTTTCTATAATTCAGGGAATGGCTACCCTGAATTATGGACAACCTTGACCATGTATCCAATCAATGTCATAATTACCAAGAAACTGTAGCAAACAAAGACCGGTGCTAATATTGGCTTCACAGACAGGCCCCGTTTTATACGTAGCCAGAGACCCCAGGACATTTTATATGAAATTCTACTCACTCATGCCAGAACACTGAAAGTGGTTGATGATTTGTTTCTCAACAAGTTAATGATTCAAAACATTTAAAAAAATAAAATAAAATCACCAGCAATAGTTCAGAAACAAATACCAACCTTCTTCCATAGCCATGTCAATCATCCCCAGAACTAAATCCTACAGGAAACCAGCAGGATAAGCTGGAGAGTCGCTGGGATGAGACCCAGGACCCCCTGACAATCCAGAGATTGTGCAAAGACAAACAGTAGGCCAGCTCTCCATCTGTTAGCTCTAGCCCAGCATGACGTTCTGCTGGCAAAAGGAGGTTGTCAAAGTGGCATTGGTGTTTCTCTACAGGAGAATTTGGTTTTCTTCCTAGTGCACTCAGATTGAAACCTGGATATTTCTAACACTTTCAGGGTCAGATAACAAAAACACAATAAAAGATTTTTACCAACAAACTGTAAATATTGTCTTGTAAAAACACCTATAAAGTAGAGAAGATCTGATAGCATGCAATACAGACTGATTTTTTATAATTATATGAAACTTTGCTAAGACGACAATCAAAGCAGTACATAGAAAATAAACTCTATGTATTAGAATGGAAACTTAGCTAGTCTGTGACCTGCAAATCTCAGTAACCCTGATAAGGAATGGAAAAACACAACTACAAAAGCTAAATTTCCGCACCATAAATTACAGTGACAGGGACACCAGAAAACAATATCAATGGCCACTCTTCTTCTTTTCCTTTCCTGACCATCCTGGCCTTAAATTTAACTCCCGCCCATCATCTGCTCCGGTTAACTCTCCTTCAGCTGTCAAGGAGCTCCTGTGGAGCTCAGACAGGAGGGCTGGCATACTAAACGGACTACAAGGTGAACGCTGAACGGTGCACGAGGGACGGCCACTAATCTGTCACCAACAGATTCAGAGACAGACAGGAGTAGCAGAAATGTAATATGAGCATGTTAAGAAGGTCCTTTACAGATCTTGTGCTGTAGACAGATCACAGGAGTAATTATAGCTGGGTTTTTCAGAGCAGATGCATTTGATCTCGTATTAAAGCTACATGCCATCTAGCATCAGAAGATATTCAAGTGAAATAGAAAACATTTCAACATTTGTCTTAAAGATCAGGCTGGATTCTAAAATGAGTGTCCTTCTTCTGGACATGTTATGAGTTCCTCTTTTGGAGTGCTGTGTGTTTATAAGTAAAGACAATGTTGTTTTTTTTTTTAAAAAAAAGCATCTGTGATGCCTGGACTGATGCAATGAGCGACAGGTGAAATGAAATCATATCAGAGGAGTCATTTTTTTTATAGCAGTAATGAGATGTTCTGCCCAGATTTACTGCAAACAAAAGATGCCTGAGTCTTATACTGCAAGTGATTTTATTACAACCAGACTGTTTTGGGTGTGCGTATTAAGGAAAATAAAATAAAAATACCTTCACACTCTCCACTTGTTGGTGTGCCACGAGTCTTTGTAAATGCCAACTTATCTCTGCCCCGCTGTTGAAGTCTGCATCGTTTAATGTAGCAGAGTTCTTAGGAGATAGTATTCCTGGCATGACCCAAAGGTTGCAAGTAAAAGGCATCCCCCTCTTAGAAGTTCTCATTTTTGATGGAAAGATACATTTTTATAAGTAGGGGGTAAACAAGAAAATATCCATGATCCATTTTTAAGCTGCACTGTCAACAAAATGCAAGTTTCTTAGTGAGGTTTGGGGAAATCTCTCCAAAATAAAGCTTTTACCCTCGGTTATTGAGCTCATGCGTGTTGCTTGTCTAGTTTTGTAATCCAGAACATGGATGCTCTTTGAAGGAATATAAAGTTTTCTGTGGAAAAAAGTGTGCTTTGCATTGCAAATGATAGAGCATGAGGTTTCCTGGACAATTTTGAACCTGCACAAAAACTTCCAAATGGCGGCATAGGCCCAGCGCGGTGGCCACATCGGCAGACTGAAGCAGAACTGGGAACAGGGAACACTGGCCTCACGCCACTGGCCTCATGCCACCATTACATTCAAATCTGTTGCACTGGGTTTCACTGAAAACCTTTCACCTGCACACTCTCATGCTAATAAGATGGCAACAGTACAGATGGAAGTTTTCCTTTTTAGGGCCAAGCCTGATCAGACTACAGAACTCATGGAGGTGCAGAAATGTCCCCTGTGAAGATTATAGGGTCACTTCTAAGAGCCGGCCTGGTGCAGATGTGTTTTATCTGGTGTCAGTACTGGGATGAAGAGAACAGGAAGTCGGCAAGGAAAACCTATTTTGATGATGGGGAGTGCAGAAGTCATAATTGCCTTCACACTGCAATTAGGTTTTTCCAACTATCCAGATGCCCAGACATATTTAAACAGTTTTAAGGTTCTGGGCAGGGCATAATTTCCTCAAGAAATGGCTGAAAGTCAAATAACATACATTTTTACTTCTGCTAGAAATCAGGTTGTTAAAGCTGCAGTATGCAACTTTTATAACTATGTTTCATGTTGCTTTTTTTTAAAAATGTTTTTGTTAAAACTGTCACCATGTCGTTAACGTACAAGAGGCAGAATCTGTGAAAAAAATAAAATAAAATCAAGCTCCTCTGCCTCCTTCCTGTTTTTCTTGTATTTCTGGAAATATTCTGCTCCCAGTCAGAAACAACCAATCAGAGACAGGAGGCAGGACTCAGCTCTGTCAACCATGCTCAATGTGCTAATGGCAGAAAACCTACCGTTACAGGAAATCTGTATATCCACCATCAATCGGTGGTCATGCTAACAAGCCTGAGCATCAGGCTCTTGTATGGGGAAGCAGAGAGCAATATGGAGGGAGTGAGCAGTGTGTACACGAGGATGATTGACAGTAAGAACCATCTCCTGGCTCCGATTAGTTGTTTCTCTACCTTAATCCTTAGTTGTAGCTGGCCTAATAGAACCCTAGTGTTCTATTAGGAAATTCTACAATCAATTTCTTTTTTTATTATTTGTGACTTGGTTTCAAAATTTTGTTCATTTCTTTGGACACAAAGTACGTACGCACCAGCATACAGAAATGAAATGACCAAAAACAACAGATTTATTTCCCCTAGAGACTGATGGCAGAGACATTTCAGAAGATTTGTGCATTGTGTTTACGGATCTGCTCCACCTCAAACAAACCTACAAGAACAACAACAACAAAAAAAACACCCTGAACAGATGGTAACATCTGAGCCACCTGCACTAAACCCCACTGCTCATCTGATCACATCTGCTCACTAAGCTACAGCTTAGAAAACATCTGGTATAACCTTTCAGATATTACAGGTAAATCTCAACTTTTTGAAAATTATATCAAATGCTTTTTAAACTAAAAAATTCTCTACTTTAAATTGTTTGTTATGAAGAACAAAATGAAGCAAAGTTTGGAGGCTATATGCTGCTCCAGCTGGTGTTTTCAGCAGCAGCTGACAGTCTGAGCAGAAACAGGCAGATGACGGAGGGTTAAAGTCTCTGTGTGTAACGTTTTGTGTCGTATGAAAAGATTAGAAAGGAAGTTCCTGAGAGTGAATTTCCAGGTATGTGTGTATTTTTACTATCAGCTCCCAGGCTTCAGAGTGACAGTATAAATCATCTGTCGTCCTCAGTGAGGTGAAATGTGTCCTTATGTGGGTTTTTAGAACCAGCTGGCAGTCTGAGCTCTGCCAGGGGAACAAGAGGCAAAGTAAACAAAGTCGAGCTATAGCTTATAAGTCACTGAGAGACATTGGTCACCCAGGGGTGATTACTGGCAAGTAGAGACAACACCAGAATCTAAACATACCGTGGAGGCATCTGAAGGTAACTTTACATGCTACTTAATATTCTGCAGCCACCCAACAGGCTGCGAATTGATCCCAGTAGGGATTTTAACCGTCACAATTGTGCTTTATGGTTTGATTGGCGTGCAAAAATTACAGAAAAGAAAAGGAAACTGAGCAACTGGAGATACTTTTTGATCCACCTCTATCACAGCTCGTGCCTTTCTAGTTTTATCACAACATGTTTATAAACTACAGTCCTACATAAGGATGATGTTGATGTTAAAACTAATGTTTCAAATTTGCATTATAGGTCTTAGGGTCAGAAACATAAGTCTCGGCTGTAGTGTCATGCTCTTATTGTATCTTGTGCCTATCGGCTTGTAACATTACGGAAGTCTAAAATGACAAATGTTAAACTTCATAAATTGGAGTGTGATGAAGCTGTTCCAAGAGTGATGAGAGTTAGAAAAGATGTAAGCTCTCTGAGAAAACAGTTATACGAAATGCATATCTTTGATTTTATTTTCAGACGGCCCAAATATCGCCATGGTTGCATAACAGACGGTCTTTAATGAGTGTGGCTACATCAAATGCTTTACGCAGTTCAGAATACAAGGAACTGTAGCCGGTCTTCAGTTCCTTGTATTCAGGTCTGACCCCAGCTACTCTTAAAAGAGAGCCTCATTCAGGTAAGTCGCTTAACCTCATTCTGTCTTTAACACCCTGTGGCTCTCTGAGGGGGTATAACAGAGACAAAGTGGTAAATCAGCAGCTACACCTTTCAATTTTGTCACCAAACAGAACCAGTACAGCAGAGGTGATACAGATGTTAACATTACCGATCTTTCAGTGAAAAGAGACAGCGCTAATCCTACAGATTCATGAACATTATTCAATGTATCTTAATATTCTGGCTTACTGTTTTGTGAACTTTTACTGGCCACACACATTATCTATTTGCAAAGTATTTTACCAATGCTGTTGTATTTCAGAAATAGCCAAATTATAGTCATCTATTCTCCTCGTTTTTTTCCCATGCAATTTCAGATGTGACAAAACGAAAGTT
Organism: Xiphophorus couchianus; assembly: GCF_001444195.1. NCBI lineage: Eukaryota > Metazoa > Chordata > Actinopteri > Cyprinodontiformes > Poeciliidae > Xiphophorus > Xiphophorus couchianus. Next base: position 25,936,777 of record NC_040231.1, on the reverse strand, counting down.
TGCTGAGAATATATTGCGCTGCGTTGCCAAGCCGCCCTGCAAAGGAGGCAAGGAAAAACAAAAGGTGCTTATTACGCATATTTGTTGAAAAGATGGGTGAAAAAGAATGATATAATGTAAAAGCAAAGGTTATAGGTCGCATCTGGCACACGTCATCTTCTATAGCTTTTTATGTAAATCAAGAAAGGAGTAAAAGACTTAAAATATTTAATTGCAATACGACACTGTGACGTTGCAACTAAAGTGAGCTACTGCAACAAGACAGTTCAATGTCACTGTAAAAAAAAAAGAACAGAAAAGATGTAAGGCTAATGATTATTTTGATAATTGATTCTTCCATCAATTATTCTGCCTACAAATTGGATAAATTGGCCCATTCTGCAGATTTTTAATCAGACAATTATTTTCATTTTGCAAATATTTAATATCTCTTAATCAAAAATAATCATTGCAGATTGTCTGATCATTTGTTGCAAATAATACATCAGCAGACGGGGTTTAATCCAAGTTTTGTTTTTTTTTTTCTTTTCTTTACATAATTTGAACCATGGGAAGTTGAACCTGAAACCTGAGGAGCTCTGGGTAGACCATATTTACAGACAAAGGTTTTTTTAATATCTTAAATCTAAAATGTACACATTTTTGTGCAGTTTGTGCTTAAATGCTGGCCTGAGTATTTTGATCTTTCAGCAAATGGGCATTTTTAGGTCTGTATGCTTCAGTTAACGATTAGTCGATTACTATATTAGTTGACAATTATTCTCAATCATTTCAGCCCTAAACAGATGAGATGAAATGTTTTTTTTTTTACTTAAAGAGAGTCTGAAAATTTAATTCAGTGCATGCTTTGAACAGTGGTCATCTCAATGCAACAGCTGAGATAAAGGATCTCAATGGTATAAATTACTACTATTAGTAGGATATTTCTAAGTTTCATTTTGTAGGGATGCCCACCACATTCACCTTCTTTTACTTGGAGCATCTGCCCCTTTAAAGGTCTTAGTCCTCCTTCAAGTAGTTAAGACTCAGTAAAAAAGATGTTTTCATATCAAAATGACACTGTTCGCTGGGACGGAGAAAATGGTTTGGACTCCAGGGAAAAATGAATCCACAGAACAATTGAGCAAAATACTAAAGTGGATAAGTCTGATTTTCAAAACCCTTCCCACTGGAACCGTCTTTTAAAATAAACACAGGCAGCACACACCCATTGTTAATGAATCTCTCAGGGAACTGGTTCCACTCAAAGTGCAGACATTTCCTCAAACAAATAAAAGGAATCAATATTATATCAACTACACACTTTATAAATGCGATAAGCCCAAGCAACTGTAAGACAGACTTTGAAATTACACATCACAGGGTGTCGGCGAGGAGCTGCAGCTACGTATGGTAGAAAATGTGTTTTGTCCAGGCTGAAATCAGGGTTTATACCATCTAAAGGCAGTGGAGAATCTATAAAATATCCAAACATGTTTTGGTTTTATATTAACCAATTAAGCAAATGTTTTTCTTAACTGACAACTGGCTTAACACATTTACCTAAACTTTAATAAACTGCAAGTGAAAAATAATGGACAGCTAAAGAAGCAATTCCATTCCAGGAGAAAAAGAAAACGAGGAGCGCCCTCAAGGTTCAGGCTGAAGGTGGACAAGCAGTCCAACTAACACCCAGACCTCAGCAGTCAAACAGGAAGTACATCTGCTTCTTACTTTGCTTTGAAGATCGTTTCTAACAGTATGTTTGCTGCACAGAAAGTTTACACTCAAGCGGGAGAGACAGGAAATTAAAAAAAATTTTTTGAAAAGTTCTCACACAGTTTCCAAAGACTGCTTTTATAAACGGGCAATTAGCTGGCTCTTGGAATACAAGAGTTTCTCTAAACAACAACAATCCAGCAGCTGAAGCATAAAAACAGATAAAACAATAAAGGCTGTACCGTATTGTACAATAATACGTCTAGCTCACTACATTTCAGTAAAATACATTAAGAAAAAGGACAAAGGGCTCATCAAACATTTCTGAAATCGTTAACACCCAGTGCAATGAATCGCCTTGAGGAATCCCCCATTAGCAAATGGAGTCCACCTGTGCGTAATGTAATCTTACTATAGAACCAGATGTTTGTGGAGGTTTATTAGAGAACACCAGGAAACAGCAATCAAGATGAAAGAGCACAGCGGACTGCTCAGGGATGAAGTGGTGGAGAATTTTAAGACTGTGTCGGGTTACAAAACCAAACCCCAAGCTCTCAGCACCTTAAAGCGTTCTTCCATTCATCATTTCCAAAACAGAAGAGTACATCACAACCACAAACATGCGAGACATGCATGTCCACATAAACAGACAGGCCAGGCAGGCGGAGGATTCATCCAAAGCAACCAAGAGGTAACCCCAGAGGAGCTGCAGGGAACCACAGCTAAAAGTAGGACATTCAGGGAACAGGACAGCCATTATTCAAGCAGTACACACAGCTGCCTCTTATGAACGAACGTCAAGCAGAAAGCTGTAAGAAGTCACTCTGAAGGTTGGCAAACGTCACATGGAGCACACAATGTGCATCCAACTGAAAACCCCATTCTCTATAGGTGTAGCATGTCGGTGGCCGAATCATGCTCTGGGGAAGTTTTTCTTCAGGGAGAAGATACAGAGTTGATGGGAACATGGATGCAGCCGAGCTCAGAGGAATCCTGGGAAAAAAAACGAGTCAAAAGCAGCAAGAGCCTCAAAACTAGCTTTCCTCACGAGACCGAGGCGATGGATCCTGAACATACGACCGGAACTACAAAGGAGCGGCTTAAAGTCAAATTGTTTTTGTGTGATGAAATTGACCAGTTAGGATTCGAACCAAAATCAAATAAAGGATCTCAATGAAAACTGACATTCCCAGACACTATCCATGTCTGTCAGGGCGCTCAGTCATATTCAGTGAATTAGGATATATTCAAAACTTTTACTCAGTAACTCAATTTACTAACTGAAACATTATGTAGGTTAATTACACACACTGTTTCTGTTAATGATGATTTTCAGCTAATCAAAATGTGAGATTTAAGATTAGAATACCTCAGAATAATAAAAAAAAAACTAACAGGAGAAATGTGGGCTTAATGAAAATCAAGTCAATGTTTAATACCTGCTTAAAAGGTTGTTCTTATAAACTCCTCATCAGATGTCATATTCTGTCCTATTGAATGTGAATGTACATTCATGACACTTTTCAGAAACTTGTGAAAATCCTTTTAATTCAATATTCTAATCATGGGCCGCTTTGTGTTGGTCAATATTACTGAAACAGCAATTACATTCTGCCACATGTGACAAAATATATATAAAGCTCAAGCAATGCATTATTTAATGTTATACTTCAGACATTGTAGTAAGATTGGCCCAGAATATTTTACATTGCACATTTGAAGGCAGGCTGCGTGAATATTAATAGCAGGTTTGAATCCGACTCTATAATTTGAAATCCTCCCATTTGCATGTTTCAGACAAAAAATATGTAATAGCTGGAGGGCAGATTTAATAAGAAATATTATTACAGCATGACGATAATCCCTTGACTGATCTCTGTATGTCACTTTCCGTCCATACCATTTGGGTCCGAAAAGGACTAAAGCAATAATGACATTTTTAGAGTATTTACTAAAATGTCCTTTTTAGAGGGACGCCATCAGAGAGCAGCTTCCCAACAAAGGCATGCGTGGACGTTTGGAGGGAGAAAAAAGAATACCTGGACTTGTGTGAATTTTTAATGGCTCTCTATCACTTATAATCTAGACAATCATTAAGTTTGGTGTGGTTAAATTGCGTGCAACCTTGTCTGCAGACATGGATTAAATGGAGCAGAAATCACCAGCTGCATTTTGAATTGGCTTCTTACTCTTATCTCGCCAAAAGCGTTGAAGGGTGTACTCACGTCAACTAAACACCGTTTTATCTTTGTGACCCAAAGGCAAGTGAAATAATGTCAACATGTCAGACCATGAGAACTAAATGTTGAATCCTCTGAGCAAAAAAAACCCAAACAAAAACAAACTCTTTAAGATGGTGTGTTTGTTTCTGAGTTTTCTCATTTGCTAAATTATTGTTTTAAGTTAACTTTTTGTTCCCTAAAAAAAAAAAAAATATTTTCTGGAATTGAGTTTTAGCTGCACTGTTTTAGCTCAAACACATTTCAATAAGGTTAAAGAAAATCTGCCATTGAGCTTTGGTAATAAGTGACAATGTTCTACGTCACTGTCCCACTCTTCTTAGCAGATTTTCAATTCAGCCAAACTGAACGGTTTTGGGGCTTCAAAGTCTCATTTAAAGTAACGTCACAGAATCTCAATCAGATTCAAGTCTGGACTTTCGTCGGGCCACTTCAGAACCTGAACTGCATTTTTATCTTGCCATTTTGAAGCGGATCTGCTGGTGTGCTTTGGATCGCTCTCCGGATCCTTAACCCGTGTGATTTTACACTTCAGGTCGCAAAGGCTGAACTCTACTTTGTAGAAATGGCTTTATAAACATTTTGTTTCAAACAGGTTGGCCCTAATTAATCTCTTTGAAAAAGATCCAATTGAAACTGAACCACTTACGGTGGATCCCTCATTTAAAAAGTGCAAACTATATTTTCACATTAGGCAAATAGGATTTGGATTACCTTTTTTTATCTACAAGTCATATTTATATTATAGCTGATTTAACTTACTCAACTTGTTTAAAAGTTTGATTTAAGAAAAGAGTTCAGCTAAAGTTTTGTGAAAAGTAAATTAAAATAAGCAAACAAAAAACAACCTTTTAAAAAAAAGTCAAGATTTTCAGTCAATGTAAAACAATTACACATACAAACTGATGCTTGAATACAAAGGTTTCTTTTTTCAATCATCTTTTAAAAATATTTAACAAATAAAACCAGCCAAGAATAAAAGAAGCGATCAAAGAACAAGTGATGTCTTTCTTTGCCATTATCCTGCAGTGGGCTGAAACGTTTAGTAAACCTAAGCCTTAGAAAACTGCTTCATTCAGAACATTGCAGATTTTTTAATTATTTTTAAAAAGTAGCTGTTTAATAAGACTGTTATTTTAAACCAAAAGTAGCATGTAGTGCTGAGCTGCTCATCACAGTTGCAGATATTCGGTGCAATAGAACAATTTTAATTAACTCACAAAAGAAAAAGAAAAAAAATAATTTCATCACAGCCACTTCAGATGGGGCTTTAAATCTTCTGACTCCAACTCCATATGACTGAAGGTCTTATATAAATCTAAAATGTCTAAGCGCACTTTAGATTCTTGATTTATTAGGAAGTGGCCTTGGATTTAGTTCTTTATGATCCTCCTGGTGGAACCGAGCAACTGATGAGCGATTTACATTGTACTTGATAAGCCTTCATATGAAAAAAGACTGAATTAGATCACAGATAAATCATGAAAGAACGGTTCTGTTTAATTATTTTTGATCCACCTTTACAGGTAGAACAAGAATAAAAGAGCCCGTTTAGAAAACGGATCAAGGATGGAAATCTCTGTCTTTCATCGGTTACTTGACTAAAGGAATAATTTGAAGACAAAATTGTCCATTTGTCCTGAGTCAATCTTTCAAAGCTAAATGGCACATCTTTAAAATGTTAATTTGCTGTACTTATAACAACAACAAAATGCCTGTCGTCTGAACAGAAGTTGACATTCACTCATTGGCATAACTGCCTTTAATCTAGGTCTTTTTCTCATTTTCTTGAGCTATTCCTTTTCTAAATTCGAAGGACTTTATGACCGACAGGTGCAATAACTTTTACAAATATTTGCAAGTGAACCAAATTTTACAAACAGATTCCAACTGCATTGGTCGAGGTTATTCAGAGATAATCACCTCGAACAAATAAACCACAGCAACAACACTTTCTGCTAAAAATCCTGTCGCACCATCATGGATGCCAAGATGGGGGGCAAAAAAACAAAACATCAATCTTTTAAATTTGTTTTCTCGGGGTTTGACAGAAAGCCAAAAGATTTCTGGAGAAAGTTTCACATTCAGCCGAGAGGTTTTGAACCGTCTTGGCTGCAGGCTTTCAAACCTCGTAAACCTGGTGGTGGTGATGGCATCATGCTCCGAGGCCGGTTTGGTGTCACTGATGCTAGTGCACTGCATACAGCGGATGAAATATTAATAATGTCTGAAAAGACCTCCAAATTCTTATACTTCAACTTTAAATCTACAGCTATGTGGTTGATGTAAAAGAACAATGATCCGAAACATATCAGAAGTGGTTTTATAAAGAAGGCTAACTTTCTGTAATTCACTTCCACAGCTCTGACTAAATTTGTCAATCAAATCTGCAACAGGCATGGGCCTCCGGAAATAATTCTCCAGAAGTAACAAGAATAACATCCACCATATCTAATTACATTCTGCTAAAAGAATGTAATTAGATATTAATAGAGGAGTATAGTAGGGGCTGCACAGTGGCGCAGTTGGTAGCACTGTTGCCTTGCAGGCTTTGCCTCCTGGGTTCGATTCCCGGCCCGGGGTCTTTCTGCACAGAGTTTGCATGTTCTCCCTGTGCATGCGTGGGTTCTCTCAGGGTTCTCCGGCTTCCTGCCACAGTCCAAAAACATGACTGTCAGGTTAATTGGTCTCTCTAAATTCTCCCTAGGTGTGAGTGTGTTTGTCCTGTCTGTCTCTGTGTTGCCTTGCAACAGACTGGCGACCTGTCCAGGGTGACCCCGCCTCTCGCCCGGAACGTAGCTGGAGATAGACACCGGCAACCCTCCCGACCCCATTAGGGACAAAGGTGAACAGAAAATGGGTGGATGGATGGATGGATGGATGGATGGATGGATGGATGGATGGATGGATGGATGGATGGATGGATGGATGGATGGATGGATGGAGGAGTATAGATATTGTCCTCTCTGTAAATAAAATATTGACACTGTCAATACATTTTTTAAATCCATACTAAGTAATAATTTGTGCACCCAATACTTTTTAAGATCATTAAAGTTTGAATAAATCAATTTAAAAAAAATTGTTTTGACACTCAACCGTAGGATATATTTACCAGAACATCAGCTTCTCGTCCTCTATCCTTTTTCCAAAAGGTTCTAAAAATGCAACTCTGGCTTCTTCATGAGGAGGAAATTGATTATTGTAATGTGACTGAGGCAACGTAACCTTTTTTTTTTTTTTAAACCAGCTGGGTTTGTAACAACGCTGTTGAGGACAAACAAAGCAAATACGCACAGACACCACTGCTGGATGCAGCAACAGTGAAAGTCTGGCAAAGCGTCAGAGGAGAAGCCCCTGTTCTTGGGTTACGTCCATGGACTCTGATTATTTTAATCGTTTGGACGCTTTTGCTGTGCAGATTAAAAACAGTCCAGCTGAAGGAAAGTATGCAAATATCCCCAGCACACAGAACTGATTTATTAAACAAAATGTCAAGATGCTTTAATCACTGGGGTTTGGATAAAGCCCTCTAAATCAGGGGTCTCCAACTCTTGTCCTTAAAATCTACTGTCCTGCCGGATGAATCCCTCTTCAACGTAGCTCAACCAAATAATTCAATGACATGTCCGGCCTGCAATCACGTCTCTCTTGATGAGATGTTAATAAGATGCAGATGTGTTAGAGCAGGGATGGATCTAAGACCTGCAGGACAGTAGATCTGGAGTCGCAGGTCCAAATTAATCTCAGGATGGTAATCAACACAAAAATTCTCACATTATTGAATTTATGTCTCCAACAAGTGTTTTCACATATTAAAAAGCTGCAAGTCATAGGGTTCATTCGCAAACTTTAACTTGTGTACAATGCAATAATAATCTCACCAAGCATTTTTGGTCTAGTTTCTAGTGCAAATATCTTAGTACACTTGAAATAAGACAAAAGTTACTTGCTAGTAAATTTTCATGAGATATAGGTACCTGTTTTAAGTCAATAAGTCCTTAATATAGTTGAAAAAGGATGGATTATATCTTAAATAATCTGCCAGTGGAAGTAGTACCTTATTTTTACAAATAAATTTTAGATGATTGACTTAAGCTCCTATATCTTGCTGAAAAGTTACTTGTAAGATAGTTTTGTCATATTGCAAGTGTACTGATATTTGCACTAAAACCTAGATTTGTGTTTTTGCAGCGTATGTGCTCCCATACATTAGACACAAACGCCATGCTTTGACATTGCTTCAGATCATCGCATTACTCACCAGTCCACTGCATGTACTTATCGCAGCACTCCCCTTCACGGAGGTCTTTTCCCATACCTCGCCTAGATAATGACACCTAGGGTCTCCGGGCCGATGGATCTTGGCCCCTTCCAGGCCACCGTACCTCCTCTCTGTGGTGAACCCCGGAGCCAGCAGGTTTGGGTTAAGGGTGAGGTTGAAGTGCAAGCTGTGGCCGCCGTGCAGAAACTGGTAGAAGACTCGATCACTGTCGGCTCTCTCCTCAGAGGTTTCCCGGCGCTGCACGCGGCGGGCATGGTGAGACAGGATGTTTGACAGGAAGTGGCCTCTGGCATCGACTCTGGTGGGGTGAACCACTTCATACGGAGGCAGGTCATGCAGAAATCCCTCTGTAAAAGAAACGGTGGGAATACATTATGTTTGGGACGATGGGCTAATGTATCGTGGGAATGAAGAGGGTAATTAAACAATTAAGGGTCTGTAAAGCTGTAAATTAGACGCTGAAACTCTAAACCACATCTCATGACAGCATAATCACGTCATTTATGTGCTTGGATGCAGACGCAGTCTTTCATTAATGCTTCAAAACCTAATTTCCTTTTCACCATTTGCCTTTTACTTTCATGTGCAGTGGGTTAATTGTGGCCTTTGAAATTTGTTCTAATGGAAATGATCCTTAATTTCCTCCAACCTGATGTGGATCCATGAGCAGAATCAAAAGATGAGTCTCTAAGAGACTCATCTTTTGACTCCAGAAGTCAAAAGATCCAGAAGATTGATAAGAATGGGGGAATTTTGCTTTTAAAAGGTGACCTTCCAACTCAACAACCATATTGATATTAGTGTAATAATAGTACATATTATTCAACAACTCCTCTAGAGGAAAGTGGGGGAATGTGGATTAGTTAACCCGGCATGACATCATAATGTCTCAGAGCTCAATTAGAATAAAAGAAATCTTTTGTATCCATTCAGGTGTTGCTGGAGAGAAGATGCACAAGCTGCACTATCCTTAGTTGAACTCAAATCCTTTTAGTTCACATTTATTTTTGTGTCTGTAACGTGATCAGTTATAATTTGCACATTTCTTAAGTGACATCATTCAGACTGCCTGAAAGCAGTCAGCATATTACTTACAAAACACTGCAGTCAGAGTGATCCCAGTTGGCAGCTAGCTGCAAAAGCTACATTCACAGGAAACTGTATTTGGTAAATTGTTCACACAGAAGTCTGATTGCAGCTGCATCACTCAGTGGTATGAATGGCCATGCAAAAGATAAAATTCAGCAAAACATTGGAATTGGGCATATTTAAACAATATTTTTGTCATATACCAACGAACACTAAGGCAATTTTTAAGCATACAATTTGATATTTTTCTCATGAAATAGTAATTTAGTTGTTGTGGTACAACAAAAATAGCCCATTTTTATAATCTTTAAAACAGTCTTCATCAGGAGTAAACAATTTCAGACAATGAGATTCACTTTTATATCTTTCCCTTCTCAGAGCCCCGGATTAAAGGATATCAAGCTTTAAATAAGAGATTACACATATACAGCCAGGATTCCCAGACCCCACCTGTCTTATATTAAATGAATAAAGCCATTTTCTCTGTCTGCAGCCAGATTTGTGTTTCTTGTGTATAAGAAAGTAAAGTCAGTGTAATATTTGCTGACAGTGTAGCAACAGCAGCTAGAAGGATACATCACTGGGAAAAATCCGTCTCACGGTGAACAGAATTGAAATTCCTTTACTTTCCCACAATGGGGTGACAAAGCGTAGAGATTGAGAAAGATGCCATTGCTACAAAAAAAAAGTTATAATAATGAAATGAATACAAAATGCGGAAAACCTACAGATTTTTTTGTTCAGGTTTGGCACAAAAAGAAGAGACAGGTGGTTACATCTGAAAAACACTCAAGGTCTGCTGAACTTGAGTTGAACTTTTATTAGTATTCTGTTCGTCCACCTCAGATACGAGACCTTAACTTTTCTTTTCTTCCAAAGAAAGACTGAGTCCACAGAGAAAACACCTGAATCTGTGTTACAATGCCACTGTGCTTTAACTCTGGTGAAAAACAATGTTAGCACATGAATCTTTTTATTGCACACCCCTGAACAAAAACTTAAAGATGAGTCATTATGAAAAACATAAGAATTCAAAAGTCAGTCTTTCACAATAACTCATCTCTTATGTGAACCACGTCTGGCTTATTTTTTTACATTTTTCTTCCTTTAGTGACCCTATAGGGGCTCCATAGCATCTACCGTCACCCTAAAAGTCTAAATCTAGCTGAAAATGTTTAGGGGAAATTCTAAACCAATGCAAGTTTCAGACCATAGATGACTTGTTGAAGTTATTTTCACTACATGAAGCAACATTCCCACCAGTCCACAGGAAACATTCACATTAAGCATGCCTAAACATGTTTTGAAGTGAAACATGAACATCACATACAACTGAATCCTGCTGAGTTCTGAAACTTTTAAGCTCCCGTGGTTTTATTATTTATTTGGAAACGCGTCTTATCAAGGGAGTGTGTGAGAGTTTACTTCTTTTCCTGACACGTGTTACTCGATATTGAGTAAATTTAGACTCATCACCATCCTTGGAGTCTGATTGAGCACACAAACAAATTTTTTTCCAGTGCTACAATGTTTAAATGGATTATAATCCAATCCAAACTATAATTATAGCAGTGAAAATTGTCCTTCCATCGCTGATAAATGTTTTAATAAGTTTAAATGCAATACTTGTTTTTTCTGATCACGCTTCTTCCTTATATTTGTTTTTTCCAAAACCCAGGTTTTAATAAATCAGTCTGACATTAAAACATTTATATTTACAGACATTTTCTTGGTCGTTTTGCCGAACCGATGCAGACTAATAATTGAACCCCCATGATTCAGAGGAAAAGCCAAGAGATGCGTTTGCTGACATTGTAGTTTCAGGAATGAGAAGATTCTGACTGTGTCAGCTTAGACGGAAAGACTTGTTGCCAAGCTGGAACATATTAAATCTCTGCAGTCATTTCCAAACAGTGGCTTCCATTTGTCTAGCGAAACACAAAGGATGACTTTTTATTTTGGCCAGGCAGTTTGCACAGATGCATCTGGACAAATGACAATATCTTCAAAAAGGTACTTCATTTCAGTTATTAAATCTATAGGAAATCAATCACATTACATAGTTTTAGTAGTAAAGTTTTTATTAATAAATGGAAAATGTATTAATAAACGGGAAACTTGTTATTCATCTGTTATTCATCTGTTATCAAATGCATGATGCATTTGATAACAGAACTTGACAAAATGTAATGTTTGTTACTGGTTTCTCATTTGGTGGATGTCTGTTTCTATGATTTATTATTTTATGTTTTTATGATGTAAAGCACTTTGAACTGCCATGTTGCTGAAATTTGCCATACAAATAAACGTGATCTATTAATCGATCTTCTGCATATTTATGACTGGAGCACAAGTGGCAGCTGCTGACTTGCCTATATAGTTGAATAACTACAAGTCTCATCTTAAAATTAAATGGACATAACTACAATAGAGACTGGTTGTATATGTATTTAAAAAAGGATTATTAGGGGGAAAAAAGTATTTTATCAGAGGTCTGTACCTAAGTTCTTTATTTTAATTTTGGACAATTTAAGACACTCATACTTTATTATCTGAGCTTCTTCCTTTTTTAACTGATTGAGTGATTCCTCCCCTCAGCATCACATCTTTGCCCTGAATCCCCAATGGTTTGTTTTCTGTTCACTCTTCTGATGTGAACAGGATTCGAGTGCATTCAAACCAGCTTTGGACTCCCAGACTTTGGGAGTGCTTTGGCTTTTCGCATCTAAAACAATAAACTGAGGGAATTGCTGGGAGGACAGACATGTGGAGTGGAGTGGAGTGGCGGGGTGGAGGGGAGAGATGGAGGCGTGGGAGTGTTTCCGACCAGATATCAGATGCTCCTGTCTCCATGCGGCAGGAAAATGGGAACTGGCTCGCACATAAAAATAATGTGCATATTGCATCCTGTAAATTCCCAGAGTAAAGCTGCGGTTTCCTGCTGCTGACATGAGAGGGTCAGAGGTCAGCGTCAGAGCAGAAGCGCTTCCACTGGGGTTTTCGTGTCAGATCAGTTGGAAACGGATGGAACAGCACGGCTCTTTATAAAGCAGATCTCCGGAGCGACCGCAATGAGCTGTAATTGCTGTGGTCGGCTACAAAGTTTGCGAACAGAGGTCGCAGCTGGCTTCTAGTCACAGAGACAGAAAACTACCCGTCTGGCTCTTGCCTTCTCTGGCTTTAATTAGACGCACTCATGGAGCAAATGAAGCACCGCAGAGGCAGACGCCGCAACAAGAGGTCGTGTTGATGTAAAAAGAAAGCACGACTCAAAAAGCCTGTGAGAGAGAGAGAGGGAAGGGGGGAGGGATAACCACTGACCTGGTTCGTGAGGGGATCCGAGAGCTTTGCAGATCTCCAGCACCAAAAGAAGCGCGACGAGGACTTGAATGGGAGACGCTCTTTGTCCAGCAGCGCGGAGCCCCCACTCCGAACGGTTCATTTTGTCAGGACGGAGACCTGCGTGTCAGAAACATCTAATGTCTTCCTATAAAAACTCCACGGCGCTTAATTTAGATGAAGTCCATATGAGTTGGATGCGCGTTCGGCGTCACTTGGACCATGCGCTTCAGCCGTCACAGTCCTAATAAAGATCTCCAACACAGGCCTGATCATCGTTTGCGTCCGCTGCTCGTTTTGGGTGCATTCCGACTCCAACTCTGTAACTTTTGTAAAGTCGGCTTTGGCACGTTATTGAGCGGTCCTTGGTCGTCCTCCTGTCCTCCATCAGTCTCCTCCCGACGACCAGTGACAGCTTGAAAACTTTTTTTTTTTTTTCCCCTCTGCAAACTTTTGCAGAGCCACCCCCACAGATGGGAGGACTCTCAGACAATAGGCTGGCTCTTCAAGGACTGTGCGGAGGCTTAAAGGGGAATGGCCGCACCAAGACATCGGATACAGTCAAACAATCCAGCCTGCATGCAAGCACAGCCCAGAAAAGCTGAGGTCTGTCGGGTTCTCAGTGGGTCAGATGAGGACCAGCTCAAATGGGATGCATTCACTTAAAATCGGAGAATACACTTAAGATCAGGGGATCCACTTTGTGCAACACAGCGACGGTCATTTTGGATTGAGGAATACTCTTTAAGAACAACAACAACAAAAAAGCCACAAGGGTTAAAACCGGATAGTTTCACAGGAAGCTGTGATTGAAAGGATTATATTGGTTCCATAAACGTGAATTCCTATAAATGATTTTTGAGAACAGTTATTAAATTTGTAAACACGCAGCTAAATGTTTTAAATTATTTCTCTAACTTGTTTATTGTGGCTTTTTTTTTTAAATGCACTAATGTCATTTTTGAGGACAAAAGAAAATTAGTGAACAACACAACCTCAGTATGTGGGTTTAAAATTAACTTACTTCTGATTTTTTAAATTATTATTATTATTATTATTATTATTTGCACAACTCCATACCATGTAGTTGCCTACATTTTTTAAATATTTAATTACTTGGTGAATTTTGCTTGAGTCTGATTTGGTTTGTCACCTTATGCACCTCTGAGGGTGACACAAAAACAGCAGCTATGCTCACAGTGACTTTGTGTAAGTCATTTGCAGTCAAAGGGTTCTGGTCCCTGCTGCACAAGGACTGGACCAACAATGGGTACTTTGGGACAGGGGCAGCATTCTGTGCTCTTTGACAAGAATAAAAAACAATACATGCTTTCATGTTAGACTACAAACATCTCCAGCTAGCATAAGCATGCTATTTCTAGCATAAGAATATGCTACTATAATTAGAATATGAAGTATAATTAGATTGGTCTCTGGTTGCTGGTGTGTGCATCGCAGACGCAGGTATCAGCTTTCCAAAAGTCTAGAAAATTTAAGTAGGTGCAGGTAGTTTAGAATCAGAAGTAAAGTTAAATGTGCTAGTAGTTTCTTAAACTTTTCATAGCTGCTGTTGTCGGGCAAAAGCTTTATTTAATACCATTTCAGAGTAAGTGTCAAAACCATCTGCACTCCACTTTATGCCTCAACGCAAACCGATTAGTTATTTTTAGCATACCAACCAGATGAGCAAAAATATGTCTATTTAGTTTATCAAAACTAAACAGACACAGCAAAAAAGCTGAGGAATTTTTGCACTCCCTTTTCAAAACTTTAAATGTCAAACGTCTCTAGGTTTAAATGCGATTTTCTTTTTCCACATGTGACCAGATTCAAGTTAAAATCATCAGAAATTTTCATTTTCTATTTATCTATGCCGACTGCTATCTGGGACATTTCAATGTGACAAAAGGAGAAATTGTCTATGAGACAAATAAAAACTACCCCTTTTGGAGCAAGGACACTCGAAAAAACCAGGATTAATGTACTGTATGCAAATGTGGCGTATTTATAATAACAGACCTTAGTGTGACATTTGTCACTGAAGCACTTTAACAGAGGATGTTGCTGACGAAGCAGAAGTTGCCCAGAAGAGTGATGCCAAAATCTCAAAGCGCCAGCAGAAACGGAATTAAGATAGATGGACAGACAGATATGTGCTGTTTGACATTAACAGATAGAAAGGGCAGACTGACAAACCTTTATCTTTATTGTACAGCATACAAACCTGTTCAGAGTAATTCAGTAGCAGCTTAAATATCATAAGAATGTCTAAATGTTCTAGAAAATCAAGCCACACACACAGTAATTGAACTCAGTTAAAAATCATTTTTGAATATGGTCAGGATGGTCATTATTGCATTGATTGATGTAAAACATCAGTGGAACGTGGTTATGGTAGGTCAGTGGTTCCTATGATCCTGTAGGACCTTGTGTGCTCGGATGGATGCTGACCATGTCTGGGAGGGAGGAGTTAGTCCCCCCAGCTGCCCTCACACCCCTTCGAAACTGCAGCAGTGCAGCTTCGAACCATACAGTGCAACGGTAACTTAGGACGCTTTCACTTGTGCCTCGATATCGTGTCTTCTTGTAAAGTGTGAAGCGTTTAAATGTTGTCTACCATAATCTCTGCCGCGTGTTGCACTTGTCAGTAACAGTAACATTTATTGTCTTAAGTCCAAATTTCTGCATTTTCTTCTGGCGTTGCTGCGCTAAAGTTATCAGTTTGGTTGTTTTTACGCACAGCCCGAGTGCGCAACGATTCCAGTCACAGAGCACACACGCTCGTTTTGCATTAAGGAAGAACATGGTGTCTTTTGTATTTACCAGTAAATGTCTATCATCTTTAGCAAGTGAATGACGGAGCTTTACAGTCATTTCTAGCGCGGGACAGTCTGCTCCTCTCTCTTTCTGTTGACCAATCCTGGCGCAGCGGCGGAGCGACACACCTGTATAAAAGCGGATTCCAGGTCAGCTGACATTCAGAGGGGGAAGCGATGAAGATGACAGGGTGCTGAGGAAGAGCACAGAATCTCTCTCTCAGATGGGGATGTTCTGCGGGGCGCGTGTTGTGCGTTTTTAAAGATGGACGAGCTCTTTAACCAAAGCGCAGCGCCGAACCAAAGTTCCGCTGGAGATGACAAGTTCACATTCGACGACATCGACGTGAGCGCGGACGGCTCTCCCATCCTGAGGATATTCATATCGGTGGTGTACTCGGTGGTGTGCGCCGTCGGCTTGGTGGGGAACCTTCTCGTGTTTTTTCTCATGAGGGTGCGACAGGGTCGCAAAAGATCCACTATAAATGTTTTCATCACCAACTTGGCAGTGACGGACTTCCAGTTCGTCCTCACGCTGCCCTTCTGGGCCGTGGACACAGCACTGGACTTCAGCTGGCCGTTCGGAGACGCGATGTGCAAGATCGTCCTGTCGGTCACCGTCATGAACATGTACGCCAGCGTCTTCTTCCTCACCGCCATGAGCGTGACCCGCTACCTCTCCGTGGCTTCAGCCCTGAAGAAAAGGTCTTACAGAAGGTCACGGTGCGTCAAGTGGGTGTGCGCGGTGCTGTGGCTGGCCGCCACCGCAGCCACGGCTCCCACGGCCGTCTTCTCCACTGTGACGGTAGTCGCTGGAGAAAAGCTGTGCCTCCTTAGGTTTCCAGAGGGACACGACTGGCTGGCCCTTTACCACATCCAGAAAATATTGATTGCTTTCGTCATACCGATGTTCATCGTTTGTGTCAATTACATGATGCTCCTGCGCTTCGTTAGGCGGAAAAGCATGGACGGCAGTAACCCCAAACGGAGGACCAGGGTCACCAAGTCTGTCGCTATTGTCGTTTTGTCCTTCTTCTGCTGCTGGATGCCAAACCATGCCATCACCTTCTGGGGCGTCTTGGTCAAATTTAACGCAGCCAACTGGGACACATCATACTACACGGTGCACACGTACGTGTTCCCGGTCACGGTGTGTTTGGCACACACAAACAGCTGCTTGAACCCAATCCTTTACTGCCTGATGAGGCCGGAGATCAGGAAGATGCTGAGCGGCTTGTTTTGGAGAGTCCCCAGTCCCACTCAGAGCAAGGCTTGCGCGACGCGCTCCGTTACGCACATAGAAACCCAGGGAGTGGTGCCCCTCCAGATCATTGACAACACGGAGTACACGCTATCCATCATAGACCGTAAAGGCTCATCAAGTTCTAAGTCAATCCCATACACCCACTGAATAAAAAACTGCCTTTATTTATTTATTTTTGCTTCGTCAGCTGGCTTTGCTCGTGCGTAATGTGTTCACAAGTCTGAAAACTATAAAACAGTTGACTCATTCTGTGATTTTTCTATGAGATTAATCTTTTCACTTTATAGTGACAAAAAGACTGGGACGGGACGGATCAGCCTGGCCACATGGAGAAAGGCGGAGACATTCACTGTTGGACCCCAAAATATGACAATGTTTACCATGTAAAGCCTGACTGTAAATAAATTGCTGTTCCATCAGAGAAAAAAAAAATTGGCTGATTATTGCTCCAAGCTAATTACATTTTGTGATAGCTTTTTCATTTGTCTTTAATTATAATAATGACATTTCAGAATTGGCCAGAGTTTTGAATCAGTGGCGTTCTGCCGTTTCTGGATGTAAATTGTGCACATATCTTTAAGAGGTTTAACGCTAATGACATGGTTCTAATGCTGTGCCAAGCATCACTGCCTTCACCTGTAAAACATATTTATTTTCATACTTCGCCTCCATTATCTGTTATATAGTGGGTAACAGTGAGCTATGAAGTTACTTCTGAAGTCCAAACAGCAATATATGAAACCAAGCTATGTTACATAGTGAAAAACGTAATGGATTTTCTAATTGAAATGCTAAATGGCCACCCTAGATGCTACTACCACTACAAGCTAATAACGTACAGACTCATTCAATACAATTGAATATTATTGAAAAGTCCATTTATTTTAGGAACTTTATTACCAAGTGAAGCATTATATAGAATAGTTACTCCAACTGGTGATTTCCAGCCTTTGTTTCTGTTAATTATGATTTTCTGCTCACAATGAAAACATGACATTTAATTACAAAAGACCAATTAAAGAAAAATCATTTTAAGATACAGAAATGTATCTTAAAATGGCAAAGTTAAATGCTTAAGTTAGCTATCTGACAAATGAGCCTCATCAGAAAGTATATTTGAATGTTTTGAATGTGACTTTCTTACCTGATGCATTTAAACACTGCAGCATGTTCATTACAGAAATGTGTGGATTAATAAGATACAAAAGAGACGAGTAAAAAAAGGTGCATGTGTAAATTTTAGATGGTGGTTGGTGAGAAGCTGTCTTTCCGAAACAGAAATCTGCCTGACGAGAACCGTCTTCATTTTTTTTTTTACCTTAAACTTGCATATTTCAACTTTTAAGCTAAAATGCAATACAAACAATCCACTAAAGTTTTCTTCTACCTCTCAGCAAACTGAGTAAGCACAAATCCTGTCACTGTTCATAAACGCTACAAAGATGATAGTAGTTGGAAAAACTTGGTGTTTGGTGGTAAATCTTTGAGAATGTTGTGCTTCTTGTGAGTAAAAAAAATAAAAAAGCAAATGTATGCAGTCAATCTCTTCCTGAGCACAGAGTGCAGATGCTGATTTAAATAAATACTTAACGGAGTGTTAGATTGAAGAGAACCGTTCAAAAATGATTTTCATCAGTCCAGCACCTGAGCTGGACTGATGTGAAACCCAGAGGAGAGATAGCTCATAAATTTCCATCTGTCATCTTTTAGCTAAAGTGAAAACCCTCCACAGACAATGGAGGAAAGCTGCCCACCAGGCGGGTAGGAGGTGAGGGAGTCACCTGGATGCAGATGGCTCGATCGGCTTCCAGCTTTGTGTGCCGATGCTTCTCTTCTCCGTCTGCGTTTCTTGTCCTCTGCATCCCTTTGCGTTGCTGTCGAGAGGTTTTGTGTGATCGCAAAATGCTGTGGTCAGGTCACTTTTTCCACTCTTCCTCTTGCTTTTCCAAGAATGGAAAAAAAAAAAAAGGAAAAGCAGCTGGAAATCTGCCCGTTCAGTGTGTTTAGGTTGTGTAAACGAAAAAGGGGCTTCACAAGCTCTTAAAATGAGGGAATACGTTTAGTAAGAGTGAACTCGAATAAGCTTGGTTTAATTAAAACGGCAGATTTAGGGGAGGATGACAAAGCTTTGGGCTCTTAGCCTCGTTTATGGTGCAGCTAATACCATTACAGAGTACTTTTTATAGCATGGTGGCATGTGTCACCCTGTCCCAGGCTGCCCTCAGTGAATGCTTTTGTTAGTGAGACGTCTACAGAACTTTTTATATTGACTTACAGCTTTTGATTTCTACACTTACTTCCAAGTAGACAGACTGTCTTTAATATTTCAATGTGGTCTTGATGCATTTCTCTCCAGGCTTTTCTGGATATTCTTAGCAGCTTAATTTCTGTCCAGTACCTAACAATCTTTATGCATATTTTGTTTTTGACAACTTAACACTGATTTTGAAGAGCTCAGTTTTATGCATTTTGTTCCCTGTAAAGCTTTTTATTCCCATTTTTGAATCTGGAAAAATATCTAAAATAAGCCAGGTGAAGATGCAAAGTGCTTTTTTAGGCAATTATCAACTAGGCTAGTACATCTTATGGCAGATATTTTATCTCAAAATATATGATATATGCACGTCTAGTGGAGATAGTTTTTAGCCTCAAGCATCTTCTTTCAGACTGAAAGACATGGATTAAGAACGTGAAAGATTCCAAGAAAACCTTTATGGTATGAAGAAATTAAATGTAATTTGAACATTTTATATTGTACTTCATATGCAGAAAGCAGAAGAACGTTTGAGACTCAATTGTCTTCTAAATTGTCAGTTTAAAAATCACACCTGCATCCTGGTTTGTCACTTTTTTGAGTTTGCCAATCAAAAAGTGGATTTATGTTGCATTGATGTTTTCAGTTTTTTTACTGAGCGACTGCACTGCAACATTTGCACACATTGCTTGTAATTCGTATCACTAATAATTTAAACAAGTATTACGTTGATAAATTTTAAATGGTCTATTTTTGATTTATTGCATATCTCCTAGGTTGCTTTGGTCATTTTCATTCTCTTAATTTTTAGTACGGTATACTGTATCATTTTCAGTGGCAGTAAAAACAAACCTCGCCCTCGGGGATCAATATGTTTTCATGATGGCAGTATTCTCGTGAAACTGCTTTGCAGGTGTCAGCAGCACAGACACGCCTTCCACCACTCAAATGACTCTCTGTTGATACCTACCCCAATTTATTACAGTTATTTGAGATTAAGAAAGCAACATTAACAGTTTAATTTGCCTCTGTGCACCTGCAGGTCTCAGTGTTTCACACACAGCATCTGAATCTGAGGAGAACCTGGAAAGTATTTAGTAACTTTGCTAGAAAGATTATTTCTGAAAAAAAAACAAAAAAAAAGATGCAAACAATGTGGTAAGCCAGTAGATTAAAATGACTCTTAAGATGCTATTTTTTAGTGGCAAAAAGACATGACTTTCCTACATATCCCTGTCTCCATGTTTTATTTAAACATTTCATTAAAATATTTGATTTAGACAACAAGTAAATCTTTGCATCAGAGGTTATTTGTAATCTAAAGACAATAATATCAACACATTTTATGTCACATGTAAAATAACGCAACAGCAAATACATAAAATCAATGAAAGGAGACTTATTTTTAATTGTACTGTACTGTAGTTTCAGATGCGTTTGGTAAACACTGCCCCTTACTGGTGACTGCAGGTCAATACAACAAAATCCTCAACGCATCGAACCGCACTTTCCAGAAGCATAATGGATTTAAACACCAGACTTCAACTTCATACAAGTACATCCAAATTAATACGAAACGCTCATCTCAGCAATGCAACAAGTAAAACTGATTTAAATAAGTTCAAAAAGCACATGGCGATATATTTGAAAAGGGAATTTCTGCTAATTTTGAGTTTACCGCTAATGTAAAGAAATCCGTTTCTCAGAAATTGAGCAAATATTAAGATACAAAAAGAAAAAAAAAATATGTACCGCCAATTTTGAAACACAGCTCTACTGAAAAGTGTGCCCATAAGCTCTAAGTCATTGGTTGAGGATATTTTTGCATGACTTGCATTGTGGCATGGAGACAATCAAACGGAGGTTCTGTCAGATGTTCAGGAAGTTCGGATTGCATATCAGCCTTCTGCTCATCGACATCCAGTGGCTCCAATGATGTCCGTGGAAAAAATTTGAATGCCAGCACTCCACTTAATGTCATACAAACATAGGATATCACATGGGTGATATTTTATATAGATCTGTTGATCAATCGTTTTATTGTACAGAAATGAAAAGCAACCAAGCCAGTTGTAAGTCAAATCCAAATGAACCAAATTCATTCAAGCAGGGCCGGCCCAATGCATAAGTAAACTAAGCAGCCATGTTTGATAATGATAATTAAAACTACTCAATGTTTGACATTGTCTAGCGAAATGTTTTTACGTCAGGCTACATAGCTGCTACATCGATGAGCTGCTCTATGCTGTAGTTGGGGATTTGTTGTTTGCTGCTGAGCAAAATCATTTTGTGGCTAAAACAAACATTATTTTTACATCAACTTCTAAGTTATGGGAAACTTCTGTTAAAATCATTTGAAGGCATAAAATCAGCCCAGTTCCAATCCACATTCTCAGGTGAGAAAGACTCGCCCGGTATAAATTACATTTTTAGCTATTGGAGTTACACTTAAGATAAATTTATTTAATCAAAGAATATCATGAATATGTATGTAGAACTGCACCAATTGCAGTTTTCTGGCCGATCCCTGGTTACTGATCTATAAAGAGCCTGACCTGCTGATTTTGATTTTGGTTGATATGAATTTTTTTTGTCTGAAATGTCGCTAAATATAGCAATAAAGTCGCTGAGTTGGCAACATTGGAATGAATATTGTTAACTGCAAACGTTCAGACCTGACCTGGTGGGCCGGTCTGTCAGTCAAACCTCTCACTGTGGAGCAGAAGAGGACAGAGGCTGATTTTAAACCTTTGCTGACGAAGATAAGATTAGGGGATAAGGTTAACTTCACATATAAGTATCAGCTGATCACAATCCCCCAAAATTAAGGAAATCAGCACCCAGAAATTAACTGGTCGATAAATCAGTTGGCCAATAAATGTATCCTATTATGTATATAATGTAAACAGCACTGCCAGAGATGCAATACGTTTATAGCAGGTGTGTGAATGATCTAATGATCGGACTACTGATTGCAGCCCGTCCACATTGTTAGCAGAACTAGAGGGCCCCAAAATCACATGGAGCCCCATGGAGGCTTGGGCCAGGCCTGCATTCAAGTGTCATGGAGCCACTTAACCTCAAGCCCTATGGTGTCAATGTGGAAATGAATAAAACAGAATCTACTTAAAAACAAAGTGTCAGGTGATAAAGGGCCCAGTTTGTAATTGTCTTTATTTTATTTGTCTCTGAAGGTTCAAGTCTGAGTCCAACACTACACCCAGAGGTTAAGTCTTGTCAATATTTTCTAGCTGGGTAGGTAAACAGATTCTTCAAGGAGAGATATAGTTACACTAAAATGGTAACAAGCAGGAGATCTTACTGTGTTTGAGGTGCAAAAGAGCACAGAGGGCAGAGCGTGGTGTATATATACATATATATATGTACTGTATATATATATATGTACAGTATATATACAGGGTATGTATATGTACATACCCTGTATATATACAGTACATATATATATACAGTATATACATATGTATATATACAGCGTCAGTTTTTCTGACTCACCAACAGCATGCTGCGTGACAACGGGGCGAGCGTGACAGCTTCCCCGTGGGCTAAACCACTGACCCGCTCAGTCATCGGCCCACTGGGGAAATCCCTGATGCCAGTCTGGCCCCCGGGGCCAAGCATTGCTCAGTCTACTTCAAGTTTCCAACAGGGGCTATCCTGTATTTGTCTCCATCTGTCTTCCCATCAACTCTTACCAGATTTCCTTAACTGTTGAAGAAAAACATCTCCACAGCATTATACTGCCCCTACTGTACCTCTTCACCTTGGGAATGATGAGGTCTTGTTTTGCCCAGGATGGCCATGTCTTGATAACATTACAATTGTGCCAACTTCATTTAGATTTCTCAATCTTTTACATTTTACTAGCAAAATATTAGAAGATTTATTACTTTTCTTTCAGTTCACAATTATGTGCCAGTCTGCACTGTTCTATTATAGAATCCCAATAGCATAGGATGTATTTATTTTAAGGTTGTGGTGTGGCAGATTGCTGAAAAATAAAATAATAAAACATAAAAACGTTCCAAAAGGATCTGAATACTTTTGCAAGGCAATATACTTGGTCCAACTTCTATAAACAGGGTTTGTAACAAATATGAAGCCATGGATCTATTTATGAAATGAAAATTAAGTTATTTAAAGTACATCTTAAATGATACTGACATGACATATGTAAGGTCATTTCAGAGCTTTCTCAACACGAAATGAGTAACACAAGTTTCAGAGAGTTTTTATAGTTTCATTCTAAAATATTAAAGACTTGCAACTAAGCTACAGAACTGATCTGTTGTAACGTTGTTCAGAAATAATCTCCGGAAGTCAGTCACCTTGATTCAAAACAGCAATATTCTCTTACCATGTAGTAAAAGTTTTAAAATTAGTTAGAATTGTAAGTTGGTAAGCATCTCCCAACCGTCTCAGCAGAACGCTGTGATAACGCTTTTAAAAACAACAAACAAATCCATTTCCACAGCAATTTATTCTTTGCTTTTCTTTCAAATTGTACAGCAACAGGTACAAGTTTTAATAACAGAAATGATGTGAGAGGAACATTTCCAGTCCATTTGCAGCCGAAACTCATTAGACAACCAATAAAGACAAAAGTAAAGGTCAACCATGTTTAATGTTTAACCATATTACAGCTTTCCACATCATGTCAACAAAACACATGGATCCATATGTGTCTTCTATATTCCCATTTGTAATATCTGCTTATAAGTTAGTATTTCATGCACACCTTTTGCTCTGATGCAGTGCACAATAAAAGGCATGAAACCGTCTCATACTGTGATCATTCTGTAGCACAATGCTGCTTTTTTTATTTTTATTTTTTGCTTAACTTAAAAAAAGGAATGCTATATATAATGTGGAAATATTATAAAAAATTTAATACTGAAATTGAATTTAAAAAGGCACTTGGTTATTTACAACTTCAAGTTCATTTTGTACAATGTCAAAAAAAAGTGCATCGAAATTATTTAAAGAGCATCTTGTGTTTGAGGATGTAGGATTCAGGTGCGTCCTTTTCTATAAGTAAAGAAAAGAGTCTGAAAGCTAAACATCGTTTTCTTCTTTCATAGATTCTGACAACTAAACACAATGCAGATTATTACTATGTAATGCCTTGACAGCGGCATCATCGGTTGGGTGGAGAGTCACCCATGAGGTGTTTTATTAGGTACAAACTTTTTTTTCTTATTAATTAATGTTAAATAAATATGCACAAACAGGAAGTAGCCATAAAAACGTCGAACCAAATTAATAGAAACAGTTCCATTCACTTTTTTTAAATTATTATTTTTTTTTTTTTACATTTTTTTAAAATTATTTTTTATTTTTTTACATGAAGCCAGGAAGAAAAATACCACCACAGCTCTAAGATCTGTGGCGGGACGGCACCACAGGCAGCGGGAGTACGGAGAAAAAAAAAAGTGGGACCGATTTTGTACCAGTGCAAGAATGCTGAGTGAGTGCGACAGTGCTGACTCGAGGGTCAGAGGCTGGTGACGCGGGACAGGTCCAGTGCACTGAATAAAGCCTTGCATCAGCGGACATGCGGCCCAGCCACTGCGGGGCCGGGCAGCGGCGGGGCGGGAGGGGGGCGTTGAGGTGGTCCCTGAGTGTCTCGTCCCCTGTGGGAAAGGTGTCTGCAGGACTCACTCAGCCTGCGTTACCGCTCCTCGGCTACTTTGCCGTTGGCCTCCTGCTCCTCCTTGTCTTTCCGTTTCTGTCTCCGGAAGAAGCCAAGCTGCACGGACGATCGGTCATACGAAGAAACAAGGTTACGACTTCGTGCTGGAAATACACGTCATGCATACGCTCTGACTTTGCCGTGGTAACATTTCGGGATGTTTTTGAGGAAACAAACATTTTATGCAAAACAATGAGCATAAAGTAGCATGAGGGACTCAATTTAAACCACTACATCTCTCTTATATAGTTTCATAGCAGGATCTGTTGTTATTACATGTAAACACAACTATTTCTTTTCATGAAGCACGCTGGAAAACTAAGTAGTTGATGACAAGATGTAAAGCGGGACATGAGAACCTTACCTTCCACAGAGCCAGGCTGAGAAGAGCTAACAATAAGAGCCCCCCAAGTGTGCTGCCAACAATAATCCAGGTAGGGATTCTGTAATCTCCCTCCTTCCTGATCTCCAGGATTATCTGTCAAATAACATCAGAAACATGTAAATTCACCAAAAACATTCAGGTGTCTTGATGCTTCATTATATGATTAATATAAATATTTCTTAGTGTTGTGTACACAATATGAGTACACAACATGAGATGTAACATTAGCAAAGTTTGACAGCAATCTATGAAAGATGATAGATGTTAATCAGGACTGAGAAGTGAGGGTGACACTCAGGGTTGGGATCTATGTTGGTAGATATATGTGTGTGTTTTATTCTGCAGAATTCTAAATGAGTGAGGTTGATTAGATTAATGTCCTCAGCATTAATAAACCAGCCTGTTCCCAGCAGAGATCAGTCTTCTCTTGGTTTCTTTCAGAGTTTTTTGTTTGTTATTGTAGTAATCTCAGTCTAATACAATAGATCTGACAGCGGGTCTTTTTGTGCTGCCTTCTCTATGATCACAGCTGCTAACCTCTTAAATAAAAGTTACGCTTTTGCCAAAAAGAAGTATTGTTCAGTTCTGTTCGTTATTAAAACACACACACGACAAAGGATCGTTGTAGACCTTTGATTCACCGTTTTTAAATATCAATGATTTGCACTTTCCACAAATCATGAATTTCAAATAATGTCATTATACACAAATTACCACTTTTTATGTGGAAAAAATATTTACTGTTGCTTTAACGAGCAGGAAGAGGAAATGGAGTATGACAATGATTAATGACCAGTAGATGGCAGCAAAGTTCAACTTTTAAGTTCATACCTTGACAGCATGTGCTGATGGTCCTTTCGGTCCCTCAGCACCACAAAGCAAATTCCCTCAAACAGGGACATTCATAGAGTGGCTACACCTACACCTATCTGTGTTTGTGCTCCTTGTAGTTATTGTTACAGCTAATGTTCAGTCAGTAAAATGTGTCAATGACAAAAATAAATATTACTTTCTTTTGAAAATGGTTTTAAAGGCTGCTTTCCTGAAACAGAAGAAACCAAAAGAAAAAAGAAAACCAAGACACAAAAGCACTCATCATAGTCGGATGTTTTTAAGAAGCCAGGTTGGATTGGGTCAAACCCGGGGCAGGAGCCGTTTCCAGCAGCAGCAGTTGTTGACTCACATGTCTGACAGGCTTTTCTTCATGTAGGAACATGGGGCTGGCAGAGGGGAGCTCCACTGAGGCACTCGTTATCAGTTCCAGGACTTTAAACTTCAGCTGGAGACAAAAATCAAAGCATGCAGCCACTATTTTACCACCAAGTCTCACACGAGAGGTAAAACAGCCAACAGTGAGCTGAACAGCGATTTGGTGCTGCGTTTACGGTAAGAGCTCACTGCGTGTAACGTGTCTATCCTCAGCGCTCCTGTGATTCGAACTCCGATGTCTCTGTGGGAGGCTACGTTGACCGTGCACTGGATTGGCACGGTGAGTGTGTTGGACTGGTTCTGAGTGGAGAAACGAATTAAGGTTGATGACAAAGCTGAATACTATTATTTGTGGTTGCAGTTTATCATTGTTCTCATTTTACTTTACCAAGCGGGAGAAGCGGGACAGATCCTCTGGAGAAGCTCTGCTCAGCGCGATGTGCTGAGGCGGTAAGCAGCGCGTGCCGTCTCTCTGAGGGGGGGACAATAAAGTAAAGGTGCCTTCTTACATCATTAATGAACTTGTGTCCTGAAATGTTTGTTTACAGTAAGCAAAAATTATTTTCTTTTTTTTTTTTTTTTTTTCGCCCAGCTTTGCAGTTTCCACATTTTTTTCCTGATTCCAGTCAAATCCAAGCATTTGCATCTTGGAACGTTACAAACTTAAACATAATCAAAGAGCAGCCAGTGGTGTATGTTGTTATGGAGGATATGACTTTTTGACCAGGGCGGGCCTCTCTGTGGTGGGCGCTGTGTAAACACTGGAGGAACAGCTAACTGTAGACCTGGAGATATTTACTCTGAATTAGTGCAACATAAATCAACTGGATTTAATCTACAACACTAAAACTGGTGTCTGATTCACAGGTTGGATAAACTGAGGGTCTATATTGAGGTTTTTAAAGTCTGTTGTTCAAAACTTCTTCAAAGACAGCAAAAGTCCTGAGAGATGCAGCATCCTACAGATACAGTAGGTGTTTTACATTTTAAGTTGATATAACTCTATGAGACTCACCTTAAAAGAGGAGCGAAGGCGTGAAAAAAATAAATAGGGAAAATTTCTGATTCATGGGTCAGAGTCAATTTTTTAACATTAAAATAGAATTTTTCTGCAGTTAAAAAGGAGTTAAAAGGCAACAAAAACCCAAAGGATAATTTTTAAAGATCTTTAGTATTAAGCTATTTATCAAGATGAATCAATTTCTTTTACAAGACGGTGTGTGTGTTTGAAACTAAACATAAATCTTTTTGGATTGCATCAAAGACCATCACATTTGTTCATCATTCCTAAACATATGCATCGGCCATGTAATTGTCATTTAATGAAACGTATCCACTTCCGGGTTGTGAACTCACCTCGTCGATGTAGAAGTCAAATATCTGCAGGAGCTGGTTCCCATTCTGTGTCATTTCTGGTATCTCGATGTTTAGCTGTAGATCTCTAACTGGGAAATACCCAAGGTTCTGAATCTGAGAGTCGCACAGAGATAAAAAGAAAGAGGTGAATGGTGTGAATTGTCTCCCAGTATGATACATTAAAGATAAGGAGGTGATAAAAATTCCTTCTCACCTGGAATGTGAAGTTAAAAGGAGGGCCGATAACTCCAGGCTCCTCCAGCGAGAGCTCTGGTTTGATCTCGTAGCGTGTCGGGTTTGAGTCCCTTTTGATGCAAACAGTAAAAATAAACAGAGGTACCCCACAATTTTAAGAATTTTTTTTTGCTTAAGTTTACATTCCATTTTCACTTGAACTTAACAAATATATTCTGTGTTTTCCAAGTATAAATAAGTAACAGCAATCACTTCAGCAATGTCAACTGTTTGGTGAGAAGTTAAGGAATTTGACAAACCTGGTAAAGAGAAGGTCTCCCTCATAATTCAGTGAGTAATAAATATCATTAACATTATCAGCCCTGTTGACTTCTTCGCCATCGCTGTAGAGAGAGCAAGTACACAGCTTTTGTCTTTCATAAATGTAGAAAACAATGTTTAGAAGAGATCCATTACATGGAGAAAGCGGGTAGTTTGTACCTGCTGGCCTCCAGGAGAACTCTGAGGTGGTCCAGGAAGACGGCACGACTGAACTCAAACTCCAGGCGAAACAACACCTACAGCAAGGGGAAAAAAACAAACATTATTCCTTCTAAAACCCTGCAGATACAAAAATGCATCAAAGTAAAGTAGATAAGAAGTTTAAAAGTTAATTCCAGTAACTTCACTCAAGAAGTGAAACTCGTATTCATGACAAAGTGATGCACGTCAAGCGTTTATTTACCATTTTGAAGATTTATGCAACTAATAAAAACCAACATTTATTTTCTCAGGATATTCAAATATTGCAGAAGTCCAGTTAAAAACATACAACAGAAATGTCAGTCTTCTCAGTTCTATGTACTGAACTCTATATGCCATAAGACCAGCAGATGACCTGGTTTCTCAAATCACCACTGACTGTGGAAGCTTTTCACTGGTCCTCAGTTTGGATCTTGTGCCTTTTCCACTCTTCCTTCAGACTTGATGTTCATTATTTTCTAGTGCATTACACATCTTGCATCAACCTCTAAGTGTCTGGTTCAGGAGTTGCTTTAACTCAGCTCTTAACTCTTGGCTGGACTTGGTTGTGTAACTTTGATTGTTTTTTAAAAAGATTTTTTCCTTCCACTAATATGGTTGAATACATCATTTTGTGAACAACCAGGTTCTTTCACAATGACCCTTTATTGGCCACCCTCCACCCATTGGTGTCTAAAGGAGAGCCAGCAGTCTTCGACATGATTGTGTCATTCAAATCATGGTCACAAGATAACATTTATGTTCAGTTTTTTTGGTCATATTTAAATTTTAAGTTGAATTTGGGGTTTTCATCAGCTCTAAGTCGAAAGCATCCAAATAAACAAAGGTAAATGCTTGAAGTTTTCACTCTCTGTACAGTATACTGAATGCTAATATTCTACAGTCATTCCTTTTGGAAATGGATCGTTAATATAAATAGGCTTTTTGATAATTTTCTGATTAATTGAAGTCAGAAATGTCTCCACAAGCTATTTTACAGATCTACGCTTCCCGGTAGTAAAGGCTCTGAATGATGGATTTAGCACAAACACAGCAATAACCTGTTGTGTTCTCTGGATTTAACCCCAGGCTATCGTTTACACAGTCGGTGTTACAGACAGCAGGGGGAAAATCCCTTTAGTTCAGGGCATTTCAAAACTCTTACAGGGAACAAACAGAAACAGAGACGGAAAAAGCGAATGATTAGAATATGTTCCCAAAAAAAAGCAAAACCAAACCGGGGACTGTCAAGCAGCGATGGTATGATCGGCACACAGAGCAGGAGTAGAGTCGAGTCGAGCATTGTTTACAATCCTCTGTGGCATAATGAAATCCTGATGGATCCAGTCTGACCACAGAGGAATTCACAACAAGGTTACCGGCGCTTCCCTCCTCCACGGAGAGGCTCGTCTGAGATGAACCACAGACAGCGCGAAGACGGTGACCTTATTGTATTTATTAAGACCAAACAAATGTGATGAGCACGCTATGACTGATGATACTCTTCATGTGAGTGAGTTATGTTACTTCTTAAAAAAAAACAAACCTGAAATGAAACACAGAGAAACAATTGCTATCTCGGTTTCCTCCCACAGTCTGAAAAAACATGCTGGTCATATTAAGTGGAGGCTTTAAAATCGGCTCTAGCACTGTTTGTTTGGCTCTGTGTTGGATCTGTGATGGACTGCTGACCTGTTTTCAGGCACCATGTCCCTAAAAACTGACAGCAATGATAGATGCATTTGTAACAATGACACGTGAATAATGTGTGCAGTGAAAAAAGAAACTGTACTGAATAATGAAATGAACTGATTAAAACATCCCTTTGGATGGTTTTGAAACTGTAATTTTGTTATATGTTCAGAACCTTTTTGGACGTAAATAACGTAACTCCATTATGTAAACATATTAAGTCGTTGTACACCTACTGCTCTTTACAAATGAATCTTTCACTCTTTGGCTCATTGCAAACCAAATCAGAATTTCATACGACTGACCAAACAGGAAGTAATGTGTTATTGGGGAGTGGAAGGAAAACTGTATGTTTCGGCCATTTGTGGTGCAAAAACCACCTATGGGGATTTTGAGGTTTGTAGCAGAACTTCTGCAGGATCTCAACGTTTTGGCGATTCTTCTCGGCAAAGTAGCTCAAACTCAAAAACTGGATTTACTGAAAGGAATGTGTGAAGATGGTTTTTCAAATCTCTGTGATATATATGGGTTTTGACTAGACCATTGTAACAATTAAACCAGGGAAGTTAAACAACAGACGTCAGGAATTAGTGACCAGCAACGTTTGGTCATGATGCTGTTTGTTCATTAATGTCCTGTAACAATACTCAGGGATCGCTGCAAACGTTGGTTTTTATCATTAAACATTGCTTACTTGATCAGATACACTTGAATTGAATAGAATACATTGATGCTGGTTGCTGACAAAAGTGTTAAAGATGTAAAAAATGTTGTAATATTAGCAGGAATAATTTGTCTCTTCTTTTGTTTATTGTTTAGGATGCCCATTAGCAGGGCTTTACACCCAGCTCCTCTTCCTGAGGTCCATCGTTAAAACACACATACAAGAAAAAGTCAATCAAATGTATAATGGATGACATATTAAACATACATAGCAATAAAACATTAATTGCAAGTCATACAAAAAGTTGACAAATACATAAAATCTAAAATAATTGACCATTTCAACTATAAGTAAGTTGCTCCTAAAAAGCTTTTTGACTTCTTTTTAAAAACTGACTTCTGTTCAACTTTAATTACAGTTAATGGTAGAGCGATCCGTCTTTCATTGCTCTGTAAATATAGATGCATTTGAGAAAATTCGTTTTTGCCCTGGGAATATGAAAACGTCTTTCAACTGCATGTCTCATGACATACTCATGTGAATTTAAATTGTTCTTTAACTGAACAAACAAAAAACTTGAACCTTGAAATAATAAAAAAAAACAACTTCCATGTTGATGATAGTAGCTAACACCCTATCATAGCTAGTCTAAATTAAAATGTATGGTGTCTATGCTAATCCTGTAGGAACAATTCAATGCTAAATAGCTTTATTCTGCATCAGTTGATGTTCATCTAAGTCTTTGCCCAAATTATCTGACAATAGTCAAGCTGGAAGATAATTAAAGTTCTTATTACTAGCTCATTAAAAGCTCTACCCATATTCCTTACAACAGTTTCTGTGTCTTGACCAAGACAATTTGTCATCCGTGTCTCTTTTCTTTTTTTCTCTTGATTCCTTTTTTCCCCACTGGTCTCTTTCTTGTTTTCTTTTCTCCAACCACAATGCCTCCGAAAGGAGAAGGCTGACCAGCATTGTGAAGATTCCTGCTACAGGCTTAGGAAAAACGAAACAATCTCTGTAATGGGGACCTAAACTGGAATGAAACATGCTGAGAGGAAGCTTAATTAAACAAAGACACCAACTAGTGAGCACCAATAGGTAGAAAACATAGAGAAAACTAAGAGTGGGTCCACAAGAAGCTGACCAGGACTGCCACCAACATGTGCACAACGTAAAGGTTTAAAGTTTTCAGTACTTTTTTGTATTCTGCATTGGAGAGAAGCAACCAAAGAAGGCAAAACTGCCCTTTTCCTAAAAAAAAAGGAAAAAAAAAGCTTGCATCAAAGTTCCTATTTTCCTTCAGCGAAAAAGTGGTTTGGACTGGTTTGGCAGTTGCCCAGGTGTACAATCATCCTTGTTTAACATTCACCACATTTTTAAAAGGAACTTGACCAGAGCGGTCCAGCTTTGTGGCTCTGGACGCTGTTCAGGCCGAATGAGCGGGTATGAATCACTCTGGGAGATTTAAAGGGTGGCCGGGTGCTTCAGGTTCAGAACCAGCACAGAAATGCTGGATGTTTTGTTGCCCGGGAGACGAGCATTGTTTATTATAAATACATGGTTAAGCTTCTTCCTGTATTTCTCCACACAAAATTTATGCGAATATGGAAAGCGAGGGAGATTATTGTCGGCACATGAACAGAAAAGACGGGTTTTACACACAACAAGAGGAGTGTAAGTGCTTTTATATGAAAGGCGAAATAAAAGACCAATGTCATCCTTATCTGGGTTCATCCAAACATCACCTTCTAAATAATAAAGTTAAGGCTCTTCCCTTCAAAAAAAAAAAAAAAAAACACAGAACAATGTGGAATCCCATAAATAGTGCTGACTTTACAGCTGAGTGGAGAGGGTTTAGAAACAGCAGAATTGATAGTAAAATCAGAAACAGATGAGGGAAAAATGAGATCTGAAACTTTTTCTCTCCATTTCACCTGGTGCACCAGTGATGAAGCAAAGGGGAGAAAAAAAAATCTTGCTTCCTACACCAGGTTAGTGTTTGTAGGGACATGGAGGACTGGCCAGGAATATCATAGCAAGAGGTGGGACGCACTAAGGACAGGTCGACCCGTTCATCGACTCAGACACACCCAGCACAGAACCAGTCACACAAATATTCACTGCATGGGGAGAACATAAAAACTCCATGAAGAGAAGCCAAAAATAATTAAATAAAAATAAATAATAAAAAGCTTTGTGAAAAAAAACCTAAACACAATCCACAGTTTTCTAGATTGCACAACCACCTTTAGCAGCATTTACTTGAATTAGTTATTTTGTGTCTCTCTCATTGTTGTGGAGACGTTTTGGCTTGCTTTCCATCCCATTGTTGCTTCAGTTCTTCGAGGTTTGCAGACATTCTTTCTTGCTGCCTACAGTACATATAACGTGTTTCCAGGCAGAGGAACAACTTAATAGAGAAGTAGAGTTAAAATCACTCAAAGCTTTCACTTAAACTGCTACAACATTTGTAATTTTTTTGTATAATCTTTAGCTAACTTTTTAACTGAGCTATTCTTCTTCAATTACTATGACAGGAAGAATTGAACCTTATTTTACTTTCATACTGTGCTGTTTTTATTCACTTCCTGCTTGCATGGAATTTCTCACTTGTGGGACTAAGAAAGAATTGACTTGTCTTATCTTCATTTCTAAATCTATAAACTGCTATCGCTTTGCAACAGGTGTTTAGTTAGAAAACTGGTTACTGCAGCTCAGTATGGTTAATATTCACTGAAAGATCACAACCTGCAACTTATGACTGTTTTCTTTGTTTAAAAATCCATCATGCATTTGCTAAATCAACATGCCATTTTTTTTTCTTTTTAAGTTCTAGCGGTCTTTATTATAAAGTACGTGGACATGGAATAGGGAGGAGAGAGAATCGGAGACATGCAGCGGATGCCTTCAAGAAGTGGAGTCAAACCCAGGACACACTCTTATCAACTGAGCCACCAAGCATTCCCATCATGCCTTTTTTTAAGACTAGTAGATTCAAAACGGCAGAAATTAGCATGGCTTACTTGAAGAACTGACTCTTTCGCTTCCCTTTTGTTCTCTACAACAAGCTATATTACTTGTTAAATATAACAAGTAGTATATTTACTGTTCATCAGCTTCTTAACAGACCATATTTTGGCAAGACACCACTCACCTATAAACAAAGCTAGACTGACAAATCCTAGCCAGGAACTTTCTAAAGCTTGAAAGTTTATTTTATACAGAAAAAAAGAGCAAAAACTGCTGTCTAATTCTAAGGAATGTTTAAAATCTCTTCAAGGTTTCGTTTTTAAAGCCGTAATTGAAATTTTACTGCGCAATCTTCTTGATTTCAGAGCCGACTGATTTTTATTTGCTTAACGTAAGCAGTTCCTCCTCTTGCTTTGGCGGTTGAACTTTCAGATTTAGAGTTCAAGCGGCTAGAACTGAAGTCAGGAATTAAGAGCTTTAGGGAGAAAAAGGTATTATGTTGCAGCAATTTAACAGGGTTGTGAGGGATGTTATCTACTCCCAGGCCTATAAATAAATCCCACTTAAATTCATTCTGGATACAAATTAAGATATGAATGTTGATTGTAATCTTGAATGTGTTGTTTGGTTTAATCGAGCTGTTAACTCAGATGTAATAAAAAAAAAATGCAGATGAAGGTCATCTTAAAGCTGCAGCTTATGTTTTCAAAGTTGTCATCTCTTACAAAATTATTAGTGTTTAGGTTGTTTTTAGAATGGATAGCGATCTCAGAGTAATTCACATTGTGTTTATCTTACCTGAGATTTGGCTCGCATGAATGGTGCACTGACATTGCAGATCTTCTCATTTCTCTTCTTCTCCTCTGTGTTGCAGTCGATTTTGATTTCTGAGGTGTCCTGAAATAATAAACAACAACGTTCAGATTTTATTGCACGGAAGAAGACAAAACTGCAGACCAGATAACAGATCGAGGCGCACCTTCACTATGAGGCTTGAGAAGCGCAGATTGGGCGTGTATGTGATATTAACCAGGGCGTTGTAGGCGTTCTCTCCTCTGTTCTCCAGTTTGACGTCCACCACCATCCTTCTCTTGTTTCCCTCAATGACCCGCAGCGACCCTTCTGACCCTGCTCCGCCCTGATGGCGGCAGAAAACGCCACGAGACTGCACAGGACGAGCACAGAACTGTCTGGGAGACAGTGAAAACAGAAGCCAGAAGTTGAGTTTACGGAGTGTAGGTGGGTGAGAATATGCTTCTTTTTCATATGCATAATTGTGGCTATAAATTTTGAGACCAACAGAAGTGCAGACTTTACTGCTTCGGTGCAGTTACATGTTTTTGTCAGTGTCTTGTTCTAGTTTCTTTTTCAACCTTTCAGCCATCTCTCCAGACGTCATCAGCTTCTGATGTTCTAGCCCTCATCAAGCTTTGGAGATTGTCACAATTATTTGTCCTTTTGCTTTTTGAGAATTGACCACTAAAAGGGAAGTTTTTAGGCCATGGTTCCAGAAGTTTAATGTAGGGTCATCTTTCCATTAAGTTTTTTTTATGACATGAAAATTATTGTTAATTAGCAACTTGCTGTGGATTATTGGGCTAAGGGGCTTTGATCCCATTTATTCATGGACATATGTTTTCAGGAGAACAGTGAGTAAGCAACCATTAACAAGATGATCCACTGTTGCTGACTCAGAAGTAGTGGAAGCATTCATCGTTTCTTCTTTGGACAGATATTGTGAACAGTTTGACCCTCCCGCATTCTTAAGAGACGGGGTCATTTTGACCTCATCAGCTTTTTACCCTGTGTCCTTTTATACAAGGGTTTTCTTTTTGTAGTTTCGGGAACTGACGGTCTGACGGGACTCCCTCCATCCCCCGCTTCCCCGCTGTCCGACTGTCACATTTAAGTCGCGGAGAGCTACAGGATGCATCGCCTGCGAAAATAACTTCCCCCGAAGTCTCTCAAGTCACATTTCACAACTTCCTGCACAGTCCTTGATACTTTTCTTATTGAGAAGAAGCTACTTTATTGCCTTTCTTTACAATATGTTAGCCTCCAAAAGAATTCTCTAGGAACATTCCTGAGCAAGCTTTGCCCCGGTGGCAACCTTTGGCCGAATCATTTAAGGAGAGGATCCTGGACCTTCCTGAACTTTTTGGAGAATTTCATTCACTTTTCAAACTTTTACCCACTTTCACCCACTGCTACTTGTGCTGTGATTAATATAAGTGTACCCACTTTCGAGTCATCAGGTCGTTTGCGCTATGCAGGGACAGGTCCGGCATGCAGCGGTCATCCTCATCACAGCCATTCCAGAAGGGCAGCTGCTCAGACAAATGGATCCTTTTGTTAGCAATTTTACTTTGACTCAGTCTAATAATTGTTCACCAACTTAAAAGTGCCCTCACCTCAGTCTTTACAAGAGCAGGCCAGCTGTCATCTAGAATTGGTCCCTGGTCTGGATCTTCCAGTCCTACTTGCACAGCAAACATTATGGGTCTTGCATAATCTGTGGTCTCCTATATATAAATAAGAAAGTCGGTTCACTCAAACAGCAATCACTGAAATGGGTCTGTCACTGCAACTATATTTTCACTATTTCCTATATTTTGCCACAGATTTTCAAAAGCATCTCTGAAGGCATAAATTGTTTGAAATTTCTTTTTTGAACTCAATAATAACCAAAAGTTAAAGCTCATTTTTATGAGTGAATTACATTTATTACTTTTTTTATCTGAAGAAACAAAACAACTGAGAGAAAATGCTGGGTACGTGTTAGAATTGTGATTGGCCATAAAGTGTAGGAAAGACCAACCAATCAGATCCTTCATCTATGTGGGTGGGCTTTATAATCATAGTCACTTATGTCTCTGTAGAGAAAAACAATAACAGTTGAGCCTGAGGGCTTCTTCATTGCAGAGTTAGCCGACTTCCCTCAGCAGCAGAGAGGCTATATTAGCTACAACAACAAGGTTGCTGAAGCCGAACAGCTCAGTGTGGCATTCTCAGTCACACTTTTAACACAATGTCAGAACTTATGGCTAAAAGAAGACTCAGCACAATGCTCAATGTAGAGCAGATAGACAAGCATTTGAGTGGCTTTTCAGCTCTTCAGCCTGCGTTGCAGGATAAATTTTAGTTTTGAAAATACATGCTACTTATTTTGGAAAAAATTTGCTTAAGACATGTAATTTCCAATTAAATTAATGGGACTATGCACTGAAGGTTTCCTAGGATTTACAGAAGGTGTTAAATGGTAAGCTGCTGGACTACTGAGAGACTCAGAGAGACTCTCATCAGTAAAGGCATAAAAGAAGACAATAGCATATTACTGCAATGGACATAAAAACAAGATAACTTTTACTTCTTCTGTTACTAAATTGTGAGCAATTTGGATGCAGAGCTACTACAAATTGCACTTATATAGGGACCTGGAAATCACTGTGGAGCCAAAATATAAAAGTAGGTCTTGTACATTTTCCTTACCAAAAGAATGGCATGCAGTTTCATTATTCATTTTTAGGTGCATAGTTTTCTGTTTTGTTTTGGGTTTTTTTGTCTAAAAACGTCTTGAGCTCAGCAACAAGAATGGCATCAAGGCCATTCTTCTGTGGAAAACAGAACAGCATAAATGGGCGCGCCACATTCTGGTTTTAAGTCACAGTCCTACAACTGCTGTGGACCTATTTACTATGAAATGAAAATGAAACCACAAAATGTGATTAATGAATGACTAATAAGTCTCTATCTGAATCAATTGTCTAAGTTGGAAAGGAAAACGTAATATTCTTAAATTGTGATCAAGGACGGCGCAAAATCAATCACATTGGCCCCTGGTACAACCTTTGGGTAACCTTGTAGTAAATCTTTGTTTCGAGGCTTTGTTTTATGTGGCTTAGATTTCATAGATTGTTGTTTCAATCACTGTGAAAAAAAAAAATCCTCAACTTCCCAGCTCCTGGTTTGTGTTAGCTTTCTTGTGCTTTGTGTGGATGGTTACCGTCTTTCATTCTGCATCCAACCAAAGAGTTACTGAGTGTGATAGTTTGATTAAAGGTCAGAAGATTTACCACAAACACTAGAAATTTATTGTTTTTTTGGATGTTAGTTTTCTTTTGTGTATGAATTATTGGACTTATACAACAGGATCTGATCTTGGTCACCAAGATCACTGTACCACTGTGCTTTACTAACGACATTGCAGGAGTACATCATATTCAGCTAGGTCTACTAGCTACAAATAGCAATCATATGTATCAGAACTCCTTTAAATGATCTAAAATACAAGAACATCAGAATTTTCCTTACGAATCCTCCTTGCTTGAGACATCAATTCTTTGACTATCAACATGTAATATTTACATGTAATAATCAAAAACATGACAACAATTTTGGCTTCATGCCTTCATGTGACTTTGGTTTTCCACATTTTGAGCCTCACCATGACATGGAAGTAGATGTGTTCGCAGGCTTCACTTCCAGGAAGCAGAGTCAGGTTTTGAGGCTGCATCTTGCTCGGGTGATCCAACACGGCCCGAGGGTTGAAACGTCTCTCCAAAATGGAGACATTATACCTGATCCCTGTTAGGACCAGAAATGGGATTAGTAGTAACCACTTCTATTTTCATTCATAGAAGTTTGGCTGATTGAATAACATTTATGGAGAATAATATCGCTGCAGTACTGCAAAAAAAAAAAAAGAAAAATTACTTGACTTAGTGTATTTGATCAACGTGTGACCATCCCATACAGGAATCCAAACTCTGTGGCTTTCCCCAGAACACATTGTGCTAGATGTTATTTGCTTATGGGCTTATGTTGTAATGGAATGAGGAAAAATGTACCGAGTCTGAAATTATTCATGCATTATGTTGGAGGTCAACAAGCGAGTTGGAAACCTGCAGGACTCTTAATGCAGAAGTTAAATTCATATGTGGAGATATCAGTTATAACGTTTTGGTTCTTTTTTTTATGTTACAACTCTAACTTTAGAGCCAATTTCTGTTTTAAAAAAATAAATAAATAAATCTGTGTCTTTGTTTTGTAGACAATGCTCAGAAATATTGTAAATAGATAAACATAAATTAGATTAACTTCGATCGAGGAAGAAGAAAAATTCGTCAGGCCGCAGGAACCTCTCGATCACCAGAACATCTGCTATGCATTACTCGGCAGACATGACGAAGGGAAAAATCAAACAAATGTGTTCAGCAGCATTCAGCCACGAAGGGCAAGATAACTCCCCTTTTCTCTTCCTCTTTTCTGTTCTGGCACGGAAAGCAGATTTGATAAAGATGTCGCCGGGTCAAAAGTTTAACTCCCCCTGTGCACAATGAAGCGGCACTCTGATGCTACTGCTCTTAAAACAAATGGTAAGTACAGTAACACCGCTTCATGTGGGTCACTTTTGGTGGCAGAAAGCTCTTCGTTTTAGGATTACTCCGATTTATTGGTGCCAATTTCCTTAATTTTGGGAGATAGGTGATCGACAAATACTTACATGTGAGGCTGATCTGATTCCTCGATCTTATCTACCTCTACACAGGTCTAAGACTCATTTGCTCTGCCAAGAGATAGGTCTGTCTGGTAGACTGGCACACAATGTCACGTCTGGAGTTAACAATAGTTAGCAATTGGGGCAACCTTACTTCTTTTTGTGCCCTTTGCAAGAGAGTGGTCAACATTTCTTTATTGTGAATAGAAGCAACTGGAGTTGCAGATTTATACACAGTTAAAGAGACATTTGAATGTGCCAAAGTTGTACTGACGTAGCAGTTTTCAAGGCCGGAGCTTCATTTACGCAGAGCAGAAACAGCGAGGCCAGAATCTCTTAATGCTAGTAAACCCTTTTCTCTGAATAGAACGATCTGTTACAGTTTTTACAGGCAGCCAGAATGCTGCAGGGCTTTACAAGACTTTAATAAACTTATTTAATCACTTTAATAACCTAATACTTTTTCTCAATTTTGAAACAATTATATTTGAATTGTAAAAAGGATTTCTCGATCCTAAGGCTCATAAAAGAAGTCAACAGATCTCACAAGTCTAATGGTTATGTAACTAAACATATTTCTGTAACTTATCTTTGCGTTTCTGACTGAATTACAACAAACAGCTAAATAAGTATTACATAAAACAGCTTGGAGAAATGATACAGAAGGGAAGGAAGTAGCAAACTGCAGATGTTATCCCTGCATATGATTGTTTTTGCTGGCTTACCTATTTCCTGTGTGGGAGGAATGGCCGTCCTGGCAGTGATATTGAAGCACACAATCGCTGACATGCAGGTCACGTCTTTGCCACCTCGCTGACAGTCTTTCACAAAGATATTCACCTTGCTGGGCTCAAACCTGACATTGGCGTATATCCGCACAACGCTCCTTGACCTGTGAGGGTCACAAAGGTGAGACTGTGAGGCTAAAGTGCGTTTCTGGAAAACAATGTGTCTGTTAACATTTTCTGGAGAGTTTAGCGTAAAATAATAATTGCACTAGCAGAGTTATACACAGACCAGAGGAGAACGGCAGCACCGAGGGAACCCACTGCCAGGTCCACTAAACCATCGTCATTCATGTCCATGGTGCCATGGATACTGCGGCCAAAGTACTGCAGGCCCGGAGCCAAATCTACCGCTGCTATTCTCTGGACGACAGACAGCAGATGAAGAATGTGTTTAAATTATTACAACACACTCAAATGAAGAAAGTTTTATGTGTGAAGTAACAAGAACATAATTTCCTAATGATTATTATTATTTGCATTTAAATATCACCAGCATCTTGGAATGATAAAAGTAAAAAATAAAAAAAAATAAAAAAGTAATTGAGGACATTTAAAATAATTTTCATTCAGCAGTCTATAAATGTTGTAGTTTTGTATTACTTTGGTCAGTATGATTAACCCCTCTTCAATCATACTGACTGAATTATTATTCTGCATCTCCTTTCTCCATTTCCTATGTTGCTCAGGATATACTATTGCTACTCCATATTCCAGCTACATCTCAACTTTTTGCTCTGGTTTCTGTTTATTTTTCAGTAGCAACTTGTATTTAATTATGGATTTAACTTCTATAGACTAAAGACCACAAGCCTCCATTTGATTCTTCAGATAATCAACAGTGATAAAAACTTACCACTATGCAGTGCTCAGTTAAGTTTTAGTATTTAATCTGTTTTTTATTTGTCGACACTTAAAAAGATGACTCTTTTAAACCCAAAACATTAAATTTCAAAAGGAAATGCAGCAATTTATTAATAAAACAAAAAACAACTCTGTTTTAATTCAAGGGTATAAAATTTACAGCGCACTGGACATTAAGGATAGATCAGAATACATTTCTCATGATGGTATTATTTTTTTTCCTGGGCTGAAGTTGAATGCTCCATATATCAACGAGCGCCTCAAGTGGTCAAATGATTATTGACTGAAACAATTATGAAATAAATCAACATCCCCAGCTGTGTCAACCACATCCAGCGAATGGCATCCCAAGGTGAATAAATCTTCATCAGTGCAGAGATTAAGTGATGTTCTACGACATCACTTAATCTCCCTCGACAGAATATGCGGTGACATTTTCATTGAACTTGTGTAAATTGTCCTGTCCAGCTCCATTAAGAATACAGTAAACCTTTGCATTTTGTGGTAAAAAGTATCTCTAAGTATCTCTAAGTTTGATGGTTTCCACCATGCTGAAAATGCTTTTATTTTTTCAACAAACTCAAGGTAATGTGGTACATTATTTTAAATATGTAGATAAATCCCAAAAAAAGAAATGTTTCAAGCTCATAAAAAATCTCAGTTCAAGGAAATCCAATCTAACCCTATGTGAACAACATTATTTATTGCCTGTTATTAACTTGCATATTCACAGATACTTGAAGTAATGTCTGATAATGTCAGGCTCATGAATGCATTTTAGGCATTTCAAATTCAGTAGAAGTGTAAATGCGTTTGGAGACAAAAGCAAAATATATTGTGTTCATCTGTCATTTTTTACGGATGCCCTACCTGTTTATATTTTCGTAGTATTCTGTTGTGCTGGCTAAAGAAAACGTAAATGGCGCCTTTGTGGTCGTCTTCCAGCGGAGCTCCCACCACCAAGTCGTTGAAGCCGTCACCATTGAGATCAGGGACAGGAGCGAGAGATGAGCCAAAGCGAGCGTTCTGGCCACCGTTGTGGATCTCCAACGCTCCTTCTGGGATGAAACGATTCTGAACCGAGAAGCAAAAACATACATGTGTCAAATCCATCCGTACAAGCCCCAGGTTTTATAAACGCTTTGATCACACAAAATCTGTTTTTGAAATTTTAAGAAAAAGGTTTCTTTTCTCAAGTGAACATCAGTTATAAGGAATTTTGAACATCTTTAGCAATTTACTGTTCGCTAAACGTCTAAAAATAATATAAAAATTTACCCTGTTTACCATTAGAGAGATCTTGTCAACCATTGGTATTGATTGTGGGACAGTTTTAAAAAATATGGCATTAGATCAACTAATAAACTAGTTGATTTGAGCAACATTTGGTTTGGGCATATGCTAAAATGTGACTTACTGTAGATGCCCTTTCTATAGGAATACAGCTTGCACTTCTATGTCTTTTGAATGTTTCCCATCAGGGGTTTTGTTGTCTGCATATAGAGAAAAACTAGATTTGTGCTGTGTAAAAATATCCTGATAAGCAACAACATCAAAACCAGGAGCCTAACAGGCTGCAGGTTTTCTTTAGTCGTGACTCGTTGAACTCGGGAGGATATCTGTCGATGTCCTCTGGTATTGTACAGAGGATCTTACCAGTAGATCCTTTAAGTCTTGTCTACGATATGGAGCCTACGTAAACTGGATGTTCACATTCCAGACATGTTGGGAAAACATTCAGATGGTCAGAATTAGGAGACCAGCTTAACACCTCTGACTGTTTTTGATGTTCAGCTAAAGAGCGGAGTAGTGTCAGACATCGTGCCGATGTATGACACCGCTGAAAAAAGTAACGTTTGGCTGCCCTGAGATTTAGACTGGTCAACAAAAATATTTAGGTGGGTACCAAAGAAAAAAAACTAACCTCTTTTGTCTTAAAAGTTCCATAAAACACGGCATCTTTTCTACAACCAGGCAAAAATGTCACTCATCACATTCTAAAAAAACTATATGAAGTCTGTATGTGGTGCCAAAATGTAGTCACTGAATCCCTGGTAATAGCCAGCCTTGCACTTACAAGTTGCTCAAATCAATGCTTATCCTGCACCTCACCAAATTTGTTTCAGTAGAGTCAGTCTGCTGTGAACAAGAGTCAACATGGCCTCTCACGCACAGCAAACTGAACAAATAGTAATTTATGCTTTTTTTCATGCTATATAATTCAGCGATAAGGTAAGCAATGTTTTTTACTTCAATCAGTGAATATTGTTAAGAATCTGGCAAGATGGTGTTTTGGACAATCATAAAAAAGACCCAGATGTTGCAGATTAAAAACAAAAAAGTCACATACTGACGTCTTTTTAATGAGGACACACTGATCAATTGTGAAGAGGCTTCAAAGATGTGATGGTAGCGTCACAGATAAAACGGGGGAAAGCATTTATTAAGTTTATATATAAGAAAAACACACAAGTTAAGCTGCATGTCAGCTCAACTTTAATCAGTTGAGTGTTGGCCAAGAAAGATGCTTCAAAATAGCATTTTTACTATTTGTTTCTCAAAGAAAATTATATCCTAAATATAGTAACTGCATATGTTCTGTTTGCTTCCCAGTAAAACACTGATCGGGATGTGAAAGAACCCTCCATCCTTGGATTGAAACATTTTAACGAGTGAAAGAAAATTATTGTGCTTTGCATTCATTAGAGTTTATTGCATCAATTATCTTCAGACCATTGCTGATACAGAAAAAGTAGACCACTTATTTTCTATCTTTTTTTTATTTTTAAACAGAATACTGAGTTTGGATTAACATCTGTTTTGCACATAACTCTTTGTTTTCCTTTTCTTTGAACTGAAACCTCAGGCACTAAAAAAAAAATCTAAAGAATCTTACCTTAGGGTTCTGAGAGGAAAAAAGAAAGCATTATAGCTAAAGATATTTATTTGAAGTTCTATTCTTAGGAAGTGCTAAGCCCCATGGTAGATAGCCGTGACTTCAGAGGCAAACAGACTGCTGGAAAACGTTTCAGACAAAAGTCTGAGAAA
This sequence comes from Xiphophorus couchianus, assembly GCF_001444195.1. NCBI lineage: Eukaryota > Metazoa > Chordata > Actinopteri > Cyprinodontiformes > Poeciliidae > Xiphophorus > Xiphophorus couchianus. The sequence continues at coordinate 25,892,913 of NC_040231.1, read as the reverse complement.
ATGGAACCGGAGTCCATTAGTAGTCATCCATATCATTGCTCTATTTGGCATCAAACAGTCATACAGTAATAAAACTCAGGGCTGCCAGATTAAACATGAGCTCACTTGTTTTTTCAGTTGTGTGGATGCAAGCGAAGTTGACTTAAATGGAGGCTTTTACTTCTCAGCTACCTGATGCGAGGATATGTGACAAAATGGGAGATTTATAAAGAAACAGGGAAACATAATGCTGTTTAATTTGAAACATATGGTTCGTGAGGAGGCACTGAAAGGTCACGACCAGTCCGCAGCGAGACAGCTGTACGTGTCAGACGATATAATGTGTAGAATATTATTTTTTTATCCACTGCCAGATTTCAGGACATATTGTCCAGCAATTGAAATCGACTTTTCTATACCTGTACTAAAAGTTCCTTCTCTATTTCAACCTCACATTTTCTGAGGCAAGACATACTGTATGTCCCAATTGGGTTACCCCACTTCAATACTCCTTATTTGCACTGACAAGTCAACACACATGATTTAAATTTAGCAATTTAAATCAAGTGTGGTTAAGCCGGACTGGATCAGAATCACAAATACATACAATATGAGGCAGATAGTGCTTTTATTCATCTTATAAGCTGTAATTTCGGTATCTAGACTGCAACTTAAGGTTCCTCTACACATTTTAACTGAAATTAATTGAAAACATATGAATGAAGGATTGTTTAAAACCATACAATTTTCCTTCAGCTTCACAACTATGCCATGTTTTGGATGCTCTCTCACATAATTTCCAGGTTAAATGCAGTTACGTTTGTGTGTTTAACATCAATAAATGTAGAAAAGTTCAAGAAGCATGGTGGCCAAGAAGCAGCCAAAATAATCATAAAAGATTTAGAGACTTTCTGTGAAGAAGTGAGGAACAAAAACAAAGTCTTCATGGATGTGTGAACTAGGTGACTAACTAGTAACAGACTCAGCACTCTTCTTGCCAATACAAGTTTTTCAAATAAGTATTAAATCCCATTTTGCTAGGAGATAAAATTTTATCTAAACGTTTTTGAACAAATTTCCAACAATAACAATGGGTTCAAATACTAATTTATTCATTGATAATAGCTTATAATAATAGCTGCCACATCCTTTGCGTTCATCCACTCCTGAACAAGAGACGATGTCAGAGGTGTCTCACCTGGGTTAAGGAGAAAACGGACTGGAAAGCTGCTCAGTGTTCAAACTTTCACTATTAGCTGGAAGTGAATTTAATACATGATTTGGAAACGTCCCAGAGTAAGAGAGGAAAAGCACAGAATTCAAGTTGCTTGATGTCTAGGTAATTTCCAGTCAGCGAAGTTTTCAGGAGTCGTGTCATCTTCTGTTTCTAGAATTCCACTGGTTTTATTCAAAGCCTGTATCAAATCAGCCACCAGAAAATTTTAGAGCCCTTCATATTTCCCTCTGCATTCTGCCTTTTTTTTATGGAAATGTGGATTTCATTTTCCAGCGTGCTTGGCACCTGTCCACACTAAAGATGTTAACAACTATGATTGGCTGAATGACAATCATATCACTGTCGATTGGCTGGCAGAGTTACCTGACATAAACGCTGTGATGACTCTATGGACTATTGTCCGGAGGCTGATGAGAGACACCAGACTCAATGCAGATTAAAGCAACCTGTGTCTTTTATATTTCCTATAATTCCAATTTTCATCAATTGTAAGCTATAATCATCTTTATTAATCCAAATTAAATATACCACTCTGTATAATGCATCTAAAAATATGTACGAGTTTAATCTTGAACAAGATTACTAAAATAAATTAGCTTTCAGGATATCTTCTGATTTATTGAGATGAACCTGTGTAGCAGTATAATATATATGGTTCTGTGTCATTAGTTAATAAAATTCTTAGAAGAATTTTTGTGGCAAATATTTCTGTATGGATACGTTTAGACTATTTAGAACAAAAATAACTAAAACACCAAACAAAGAAAGCTAAAAGGAGTTGAACTGAACTCCTCCAGAGAAAAGTTAGAAGGTCTAATGTGAACAAAAATTGTAAATATTTTAATATAACAACTCCAATAAGTAAAAAGTACAAAACTAAAAAAAAGAAAAGTTTAGTCATCAAAAGGCTACATATGTAGGTTTTTAGAGCTTATTACCAATGTGTCAGGACATTATTTAACCTTAATCTGTGGAATCCCTGAGAACTTCGCAAGTATTTAATAGGACCGCAGAGATGTATGCAAGTGTTTTTCCAGAACAAATTTAGAAAGCAGCATCTCAAGCAACACCTGAATCAACCACATCATTAATATTAACTGCCCTGAACATGTGGCATTTCTGTCTTAATGATGAGACACACTGCTAACGTATGATTTGTTTATGTTTTGCTTGAAAGCTCAGACTTGCCACCTGTGATGTGGTTTTGGCCACGACAGACATTTAAATACCTCATCCATGCCTGCTCTCTGAATTTAAACCAGCTGAGGACATTCACTTTCCCAACAAGCGAGGCAGACCTGGAGCACTGGGAACATTTTTCTTTCTGAAGACGCTTCTCGCGTCCAAAACGGTGTGCTGGAACCGGGCTCGGAAGGGGCAGCATACTTTCCTGCTGAGTTCACTCTCCACATCCTGTAAAGACTGCATGCTGGCATGAGGAGGTTTTCCCATTCGATCAGGAGAAGGTCATGTGTCAAACCCTGATTGTGCCAACAAGTGTGGTTTAAATAAAGCTGGGGACATCTGGTTTAGAGCAGGTGTTGACCCATTTTTGTGATGTTGAGCGGTTTCGCCAAAACCTAATTAAAACGGTCCTGTGTTCTGTGCATTTAAAGAGTCAATACCCACCATCTCGGTGACTCTGTAGATGTAGACCTTCCCTTTTTCCATGCCTGCACTGAAGAACATCGGGGCTGCCACCAACAGGTTGTCGGTTATGCCATCTCCATCAATGTCCACGGGCGCAATCTCACTGCCGTAGTAGGAGCCAATCTGAAAGAGAAACAGACATGCGATTATAAGTCAAGCGTCTTATTTTAATTACACATTTCCACCTGAAGGCATATTTTTTTTAAACTCTACGTCTGAACTTTTACACATTCTGTCTTATAACAACTACATTTTCAACACACTTTTTGGATTTCATGACTGAGATCAACACAACTAAGCCCTTAATTATAAAATGGAAGAGAAAAGATAGCAAAATTTTACTTTATGGCATGCTTTTATAATCAGCACCTGTAAGTGAATACTTTGTAGGACCAAATTATAGGGGCATATATGATTTGATCTGAACCGTAGCTCTGGCTGTATGTTTGCAGCCTCTCGAAGGTTTCCTTCTAAGATTGTCCCGTGTTAAACTTCATCCATCTTTCCATCAGCTCAGCTTCCATGTCCCTGCTGAAGAAAAACATTCTCACAGAATAATGCTGCCACCACTGTGTTTTACTCTCGGGGTCATATGCTGTGTTAGTTTTTCCTCCAGATTTACTGTTTTCCAAGTCGGCCACAAGGTTCAATACTAGCCTCCCTCCATTTTCCCACTTTTTTTTCTTGTGCCCAATCAGGTTGTGGCTAACTTCAAACCAGATGTCTCACTTTTTTTTCCAACAGCGACCTTCTTATTACCACTCTTGCATAAAATCAAGGCTGAAGGAGCAACAACTACTTGTTTTCCTGTCAATAAATAATTATAGCTAAGCTGTGAATCCTTATATCAACTCCAGAGTTTCATTGTGTCTCTGTGCTGCTTCTCTCTCTCTCTCGGTTTGTCCTTTCTGTTTAGCTGGACGGACATGTCTTGGTAAATTTGCAGCTGTACTTTCCCCCCCATTTTTTTGGACATTTAAAGCTTGACGTATTGTAACTCTGCTTAAAACTTTCTCCTTGACCTATCTGTATTTTGGTCTTTAAGATGATTCTTGTTTTTCTTTTTTTTTTTAAATCAACCTTTAATTGTGGACTACTTTGTTTTGGTTAATCACCCAAAATAATAATTAAGTCAAAGTGAACTAAAATGACAAAATCGGGATATTTTTAAAGAGTATAAATACTTTTGCAAGGCACTATATTTGTATAATGCGACACATTGAAACGCGTCTTATTAGTTTAATGATTCACTGATGGGCTTGAGTGTTTATTGAACTTGAATGTTGAAAGCAAGAGGCGGCATATGATGAGTCGTAGCAAGTCGTGGATCCTGATGCTTTTTAGGCTTTTAAAGTTTTATAGAGTCAGAATCAGATGCTTGAATAAAGGGAACATCATCTAGTTCTTTTGAAACAGATTTGAAACATCTGGCTATAAAATGATACAAAAAGAGTTATTTGCTCAAGAGCTGTAAGTTCAAGGAATAGTTCAGTCAAAAAAAAAAAAAAAAAAACATCTGCTGCTCTGGATAACTTGTTGTTGACATGTTACAATGTAAGCTGAAACGAGATCATTCCAGGCTTGCAGGCTGTGAAGAGTTGCCAGGTGTGAGCACATTGACACAAAAAACAGCCAGGTTCACAATGCTGGATTTCTGCAGACACTAATATACCATCTGCAGCTCTCTGGGAGTCCCAAAAATAATTGCACTTGTATCATAATGCAGTTCAATATGCCTTTGTGGTTTGGACTGCTGCAATGGATCACAGACATTTTATTGAGCTCCAAAGTCAAACTTAAATTTCCTTCTTTCTGACTTTTATTTGTATTTATGTAACTTGCACTGGGTACACAAAAGGAAAATCTGCAATTTTATATATAAATGATTTGAACATTATTTCAATACATACCAAGTAAACTATAGAAAATATAGCTTCTAATGAAATGTCCAGAAAGTAAGATTTATATGAATCTACATTTTGCATACATTGAAAATAAGTACACAAATTGGGTGAAAATTCCCATGTTAAAAGAAAATGAAATGCATTAAAATCTTTGAACATTATTTACTTTCCACCTAAAATAATTCGACTGACTCTGGTGATTTCATAAAAACATGTTTTAAATGCCGGCTTCTGCAACTGAGGATCGGACCGCCAAGGCCCCCTCCGTCGGCCACCACCCATCCCACGCTGCACCCGACCCCTTTGGCCCCTCCCATGGGAAGGAAGACCCCTGTCTCCTCTTCAGGCTGAGCCGGGCCAGGCTCCACGGGTAAAAGCCCGGCCACCAGGCGCTCGCCATCGTGTCCCACCTCCAGGCCTGGCTCCAGAGTGGTGCCCCGGTGGCCTGCGTTCGGTCGAGGGAACACTAGATCCATTGTTACTGTTCATCATAAGCGGTCCACCGGGAGGAGGCCCCGGGGAAGACCCAAGACACGCTGGAGGGACTATGTCTCTCGGCTGGCTTGGGAACGCCTTGGGATTCCACCGGAGGAGCTGGAACAAGTGGGAGGGAAGTCTGGGCCTCCTTACTTAGGCTGCTACCCCTGCGACCTGACCCAGGACAAGCGGAGGAAAATGGATGGATGGGTGGATAAATGTTTTAAATGCTTTGTGCCTCGGTTTTACCTTATTTTCAGCTGCAATCTTCTTTTTATTTGTATTTATATTGTAAATCTGGTCAACATTAATCAAATTTCAATAAAAATATAGCTAATTTACTCTTAGATCTTGGTGGTTGAATGTCTTACATTTATTACTTGTTTATTTAAAATGGGACTGGTTTATCTAACTTTTTCATAATGTTGGTAAAGTGGTGACAGCTGCTGTACCTGGTGGCCTTTGAGTGAGTGCAGGATGGTGAGGTTCCCCGTGTTCTTCAGAGTGAAGATAATGACTTTGCCCGTGTGGTTAAATCGTGGAGCTCCTGCCACGAGCAGACGGCCATTTCTGGATGACACCACAGATGTTACGGTATACCCTGAGGATGTAAAACACACACACACACACACATAATTTAACAACGGTTTACTCCCAGACTGCAAATCTGTAATGCCCTGGTTTTTTTAGGTTTCCTTTCTCTCTTTAATTTCTCATATCAAACCCACGATATAGCTGTTGGTTCTTTTCTCCATTTCTCAATTTCAAATTCTGTATCGTTGTTTTATATAAGTTTAAGTTGGTTACTGTTGCCAAGACAAACATTATAACTACCGTAAAAGAAAGATTAACACTTTCTTATGAAAACACCTTATAGTTAAGACTGAGTCGGCTCTGTCGTTCTGCTGTTTAAGCTCCTGGTTGACATTTTGAGATGGTTACTATTGTTATTAATGTTGTGTATTCTTAGTTTCTCAAAAGAAGTACCAATCTTTTGTTTGTTTATTTGCGTTGTGTCCCCTTCTTGCTATAAACCAGTCATTTTGTTTGCTTGCTCAGCATGTGGGATTTCTGCAAAGTCAGAAATCAGTTTTGACTCCAGAGATTGGTTAATTTTACCAAATGGCATTAGCGGACCAACTGTAGTGTACTATGATATATTATAGTTAGAGCTGAAACGATTCCTCGAATGATTCGAGAACCTTGATTATTAAAATTCCTCGAGGAAAATTTATCTGCCTGGAAGCTTTGTTAAATTATGTAGAGCACCGTGTTCCGCCCGGATCATCATTTGTGGTGGGGCAGCGCTCTTACTTCTGCCTATGAGTTGTTGTGAAGTGCTAGCAGCACAGTGTTGAATTGTGCGGCGTTTTGTCAGGGTTTGGGGGACAAATAAGGATTGTTGAGCTTTGCATTGCGATGGTTGGACTACGACAACTTTTCTGGCATTGGAATCGCGGTCACGGTTTTGGAGCGAACGGTAGGAATGAGAGAGAGAGAATTGGATTCAATTGGACTGTATGTAAATAGCTTTGAATAATTGTACTTTCATGAATTGATTTGTTACCTATAACTGATCTCTGCACACTGGATATGATTATGACCTGTTTGTCCTGTAAAGTGCCTGATTTGAAGTGGCATTTTGTAAATAGGCAGAATGGAGTCAAAGAGTAAGGCCAACCTGTGTGGCAAATTCAGATACAACTGAGTCACGATAACAGCAAATATCTGCGGTGTTGAAACGAAACGAAAAATATGTGCAAGAAGCAAACAAGAGATGAACAGACGTTTTGAAGGAGGGCTGCAGCGTGAAGAAGCGGTTCTAAATCACTGGTCCTCCCCTTCAGCATAACTCAGTAAAAAAAAGTAAACACAACTGAAGGCTCCAGGAATTAATGGGGAATTGAAGGAATCTACAAGCTAAACAAAATATTTTACTTATCCTGCATGTTATGTTGCTTCTTGATATTTTTCTTGATTTATGTTGTTACACTGTTTTGTTTTGCCTTACCTAAATATGCACCATGATTTTTGAGCTCTTCAGGAAACTCCTGCGTGTAGGATGACTTTGGAGGGATCACCTTCCCCTGTCGTGTTTCCTTCAGCACCGCTCCGTTCCAGTCGTAAGCTCCAACTGCACCCACCAAAATCCCATCCTGAAGGTGAAACCCAGGAAAGTGCTTATACTTACACAGCATAGCATCCTTGTGCAACGATAAAATGGCATACTAATTACTGTCATCATTACACTAGTGTACTACTGACTAGAAATACACTATAGTGAGTAACACGCTGTAGTGTGTTACCCACTAACCACTGGAGTAAAGCAAGAGTCTGATTTACGGTGGTGTGACTCAACTTGTTTTGAAAAGGGATGAACAAAAACTTATGAAGTGGCTTCACAGATTTATATAGACATAAAGAAAAAAATTACTTGTTTTTCTTAGCACTCAAGCAGCATGTTTTTGAAACATAATGCTAAATAACAAAAATTGAAGTCATGTGCACTAAGTAACTTATCAGCATCATCCTGAAACTAGATGCTGCTGAGTTTGGCAATGCCAATGCAGATAGGAGCGAGCAAAGCATGAACGTTGTTTGAATTTATCATTATGAATGTGCATGTTTTTTATACTGAACTCTTGTTAATGTTTATGTTTTATACATTGTTTTATTTTCTACCTTTTAATCAAGGAAAAGAGTTGGAAGATCAAAGGTAATGATGTTATTCCCTTTTGCTGCACTTGATTCCAGGGTAATGCACGCCAACAGAAACTAAGAAATATGATTAGTTAATAAGATTTTGAGGGCCAAAAATGATCATTTCTGCTTTTCCAGAGTTCAAAAGAAAATATTTAGTCATTCATGCTTTCAATGCCATTAGACAGACTTGTGTTTTAGCAACTTTACTAGTCAGGCTAGCCGAAAGAAGGTTGTGAATAATTTTTGTACTTTGATGAACTAATGTTTGAAATTAATCAGGAAAGAAGAGCAGGAATCATCGTCTCTGCTCATTTTCTTTTACTCAATGCAAAAGAAAATTAGCAAAATTAGTTGAACAGAAATTGACACATAACTGTCTATATTTAGATTTAATTTTTTAAAAATATTTTAGCAGACCCCTAACCTCACCAATGTCTCATGTCATGATGTTTTTGTTTATAATCTTGGATTCTTTATGATCACACACAGACTGATTAACTCATTTTACAGCCACAAAATGTGCTCCACAACCTGGCAGTGATCCAAACCACAGTGGTCTTTATCTGTTCATTCGCTATCTTAAACGTTCAAGAAGGAAAAGAAAGCAGCGTTTGCAGCATTTAGCTGTAAACAGCAGGAGAATTGGGTAAAGGATTTTCTATGTTCCATGGCTCAATGTACTTTGTATGTCTGACACAATAATTACAGGGTTCCCGTGCATAATGATATCAGTTTTTTTTTCTTCTTCGTTGCACACCATATTGTTGACAACACACTTTCCAGCATGTGTGCGGGAGGACTTGTGATTTCCTCCTGGAAGATGGAACTGCGTGCTCACCACACTCGCACGACGTCACTCTTTAACAGCAACGTTGTGCCAGTGTGGTTGTCGGCTTCGGCCAAAATGGTTTCTCCATTTTGTTCAGCCTCATAAATGAGTGACCTATTTCTGCCATAGTTACATGTATGGACATATGACCCATTTTGGTAAGAAGTTCATCTGGTTGTTGGTATTTAAGCACTTACATACCTATAATACAGTAAGTGCTTCAAACTCACTCAACAGACAAAGAGTGTGTCCTTTAAAGACAATCTAACGTAAATACAATCTGACAAAAAGGAACACGTTTGTGTCAAAGCTGGAGCCTTCTTATTATTTTTCAGCATTAGTTAAGAGGAAACTGCAGTGAGAGAAGGCTGGCTGTATGGAGATGCATGAAACATCTGCAAACTATATGACATAAGCCTCATTCAAAGTTGACACTAATTACACTCAGTAAAACCATATGGGGCCCGAGGACTGTTTTTGTCTTTTAAACATTCTTTCCAAAACGTTATCCTACTTTCAACACTCAGGCTGGTGTTGTCGAGAATCTCTGGAATCTGGCCTTATGGACACAATTTCCAGCCATTCTTGCCACCCAGCTGCAAATTCTCCTATAGGTTTTGTATTCTGAGTTGGATATACGTATTTTCCCCTCGACAAAATCCAGTGGGAAATAAACGTAAAGTAGCTGCATTAGGATTTAAGTCTAGGGCCAGAAGGAGAAGAATGAAAATCGGAATGAAGAAGCAATACAGCAGAGGAAACGTATCTTTCTTCTTCTTCTTCCAGCTGTCCTGCACTAAAAGCCAGCACACCTGCAGCCCTTCACTCTGAGATGCTTAAATACAAGCAAAAACTTCTAGGAAACTTCAAGACGAGCGAGTCATTCTATGGTAAAACTGTCTCAATCCAGTAATAATCCTTTACCAGTATGTTTCCCTTGGGGATACAAAGCATCTTATTTCTCATCACAGATAGTTGAAGTGGAAAAAGTCTGTCTGTCTGTGTGTGTGTTCCTCTTGAATCAGTGTGAACTTTAACATATGGGGCCATGAGATGAAAGTGATAAATGACCCATTTATCACTTGCGGCAGAAATCGAGACAATGTGTATTGTTTTACAGTGACAGATGGCATCAGACAGCGGGGGAGCATCCGTCAGACTCACCTCCACGTTGTGTGCAGAAAAACCTGCCTGAGACATCTGGAGGCCAAACGCCGTCCCATTCTTACTGGTTCCTGTGGAAACAAGACTATGTAAACAAGAAATGTCCTAAAGCACTGCTGCCACAGAAAACTTCACTTTAAAGCAAAGATTGCATTCTAAGAGCAGCACATTGTTCAGCGTCCTACTCAGAATTTAACACAAGCACGAAAATCTTTTTTTTTCTCTGACATTTAGCAAATAGAAGAAGTGACTTTGGTCATCCTAAATACTCTAAATCAGAAAGCTTTCAGTCTAATTAAATGTAAACGTCTGTTGACAGCTGCATATTTAAACACAGTTAACACTGTGCACAAGTTAAAAAAACACTAATACTTGATTTTTCTTTAAAGTTATTTGCTTATTAGTTTTTTTTCTTGCCCATTACCTGAAGCAAACTTAAACTCAAAGTTGACATTTAAAATGAATCTTTTACCGACCTTCAAGGCTGAAGATCCGCTCCCCAAGAGCATCAACAATATCTTTCAGAGCTGACTCGTCTGTCACATTAAAGAAGTGCTTGTCATCGGGGTCGCTGGCGATGTACTTGATTTCATTAAGGAAGGTCTCTGGATTTATTCCTCTGCGGTTGTAGTAGCCAAGTACCTGCGAAGGTAAGATTTGACAAGCTGTCACAGTTGAGGCTATTTCAAGGTTTCTGACTTCTTTTCTTTTTACAGACATTGATAAAAAGGGCTTTGACCTAAAGAGTTTAACGGGATCTAAAATGATTTACATCTTACCTCAACGAGAGAATAGAAAAGACACAACACTCTTTACTTATTAACCCTCCTGTGGTCTTATGAGATGAGGTCATTTAGGCCACACGACCTTTTCACTCTGTGTGCGGCCCGGCAGGGTTGCACTGACCCCTTGTGCACGTTTACGATTTTTTATTTTTTTATGTGTAGTTTTGGGAATTGACAGTCTAACGGAAATATCCCCTGATCCCCTCCCAGCTATCCCACCATGACATTTGCCGCGCTCCTTCTGAGCGTTCGGCTAAGACCACGGGAGGGTTAAACAAATTTCCATTACATTTCTATACTTATAAAGTATAGAAATGTATATAAAAAAAAAGAAAAAACACAAAATACAAATAAATATTTAGACGTAGTTAAAGTACACATGGATAAGCCGAAGGTAGAGTCAATCATAAGCTCTAACTCCAGAAGAAACACTTTTTGTTGAGGTACACTGTTAACCACACAGAGTTTATAATATATAAATGGGTAACCTATACAAGTGCCAATTAATGTCACTGTTTTCAGCAAATATTCATCCAACTGACTTTATTGTTTTTTGCTCAGACGGTGACAGAATGCTAAGCTGCAGTAAAAAAATAGTAGCCCCACCAGCACTGGCACAAACCACTGAGCAATGTGGTCTGGGAAGGATCATTTACACTTTTCAACTATATTTCCATACGATTATTGCTTGGGATTTGGAGAGGGTTTTGAATGGTATTACGAGTGATCTTAGCCAAGAAAATGGTACATGCCAAATAAACCATGCAAATAATCGACGTAGCAGACTCACAGCAATGGCATAGCGGGTGATGCCATCCTTCTCGCTGTCTTCGATGGCTTGCTGGAGATCTGGGCTGTCGTGTGACTCTCCGTCAGTGATAACAATCATTACCTTCTTAGCGCCACGTCGACCTCCTTGCTTGAAGGCTTGTGAGCTGCGAGAAGGTAAATGTTTGGTTTCAGTCACATAAAATGCACAAAAAGAGCTAGCTAAAGAGATTGATGTGCGGACAGGTGCTGTACCGCGCTGTGCTGATGCCAAGAGCTGTGTTGGTCTCCTCTCCGCCGCGCTGATCGATGCTGCGTGCCCTTTTTACCACCTCCTCCACTGATTTGTAGTCACTGAGTTTAAATTCATGAACCACCTTCTCACCATACTGGACAACTCCAACCTGCATAAAATAAGCATTGAGTAAAATATGGAGGAAGGCTCAGTCTGGTTGACATAGCTCAAAATAAGATTGATCTGAGTTTCTCCATAAGAAGAACTAAAACTTAAAAAAAAAGAAAACTCATTAAAATCTAGCGTTTGAAAAAGTATTTGTTCCCTGACAGATTTCTTCAGTTTTTGCTTTTCTTCAAACTAACATGCGATTAGCCTCAAAAATGTTAAAATCAGACTAAGATAAATTGTTGTTTTCATAATAAAAAAAATTATCAGTGTTTAAAATTAAAACATTTATTGAGGAAAAAAATTATATCCAAACCAGAAAAGTTAATACCTCATCCTTCATGATTTAATTGATTTACTACGTTTTTCAAAAAACTCAATTCAAGTCACTAGCTAATTATTGAACATCTAACAGCTTACTGCAATCAGGGAATTAGGCTAAAAGATTTCAAAAACCCATACCTGATTCACCAGAAAATATCTAAAAATAGATTAGAAATGCTGAACATCTACCAACCTAAGAAGAGCTGCAAAGCCATTTGGACACCAACAAACCACAGTGATGAACTCTAGCCACACATGGAAAAAAACATGAAAAATCCAAAAACACAGAGCACATCAAGAGTGGATTAAAGACTGATCCAAGATGTCACATAAGATTATAATCTTACAGGTCACAAAAAGTCATCAGTGTGACAGCTCCAAAATTAAACACACTGCTGAGCAACAAGAAACACAAACATCCGTCTCACATTTTCCCAAAAAGAATCAAGACTTTTGGGAAAATATTCTGTGGAACGTCGAGACAACTGAGGAACATTTGCAAGGCGTACATTAAATCTGGTGTAAAACCAAACACAGTCCTTCAGAACAATAAACATGACTCCTTCGGTCAAACGTGGTGTTGGTGTGGTAGTGTCTACAGCTGCTTTACTGCATCAGGACAGAGGCAACTTGCTGCAATTGATGAAACCATGAATTCTGGTTTCTTGTAGAAAAGCTTAAAGGAAAATGTTTGGCAATGTGCTTATGAGCAAACACACCAGCAAATTCACATCTGAACTACTCATAAAACTAGAAAACAGATCTTAGAGTGGCATACTTCTGCACTTAATTCCAATTGTGAAGCTATGAACAAGTCGTCAATTTGCCATATTAGACCTTTAAATCCTAAACTGCACAATGTACAACGAAAGGGGTTCCTTTAAGAACTGCTCCTCGATGACGTAAAGGACACAGCGCCAGCTGTAACGACCATCTAAACCTGATGCCGCAAAAGTGGCAAAATCGGTTCTGAGGTCTAGAAGACAATTACCCGCTCTCAAGGGCCAGGTTGGTTTGGATAGCTTTTCATCCCTTAATAATTGTAACCTTCATTTGAATGCTGCATTTTCATAAACTCAGCTCAGATCTTGAAATTTGTTTGATCATCTAAAAAAAATCAAAAACTGTTTAAATCTGGTAAATACTTTTTTGCAACACTGCAGGATTTAAAAACGGACATTTGATTTAATTCACTCTGGGTTTCCTCTTGTATAGTATCTGCACTCTAATGTTGTTTCGTGATTATGCCCACCTGTATTTGACCTGGTCCAACGTGGAACTTCTGGAGAATGTTAATGAGGAAATCCTGCACTTCGTACCAGGGATAGATGGAGTTGGAGCCATCAAGAACAATCACTATGTCCATAAAGGTTTCACACCCTGAACATAAAAAAAGAAACATATGTTCATGTGTGCAAATATAATCCCCCTGCTGTGATTTAGAGCCACCAGTGGATCTTTGTCAAGCACAAAATATATTCTAAAGCTTACTCTGAAAGGCAGGGATAATTGTCCTGGAAAACTTGAAGCTTGCATTAACTTTGGAGCATAGTCCAGTGCTGTAGTAGGAGCTGCCACACTCATACGACCATAACGGCCCGCAAGCCTGAAATGTAAAAGAAAGTGTTTATACAAGCAACAACTAAGTGTATTCTGTAAGAAGAAACTCAGCAGTGTAACCGTATAATCAAAAGACAATCTTGTGGGCTTGGCCTTTTTTTCTTTTTGTCAACTGCCATCTCAATAAATATGTTTCAAGGAAGCATGGCTACGTTTACAGACCCACTCACCACAAAGCTGCTGTCTTTAGGGTTAGACACGAGCGTCATTCCCAGCCTCATCTTGTCCTTTCGTTCTGATACGTTGGTCAGAGATATCTTTCCTTGAAGGAAAAGGAATTTCACTGAGAGGATCTCAGATGCACAGATCCATGCATGCACAGTCCTACAGAGAACAAACAGAGGCTCCACCATGTGGGACTGCGGTTTGTTATTGCTGTCTGGCCAGGCAAAGCAGTGTCCACATCTTCAGATCTCAATGTTTATGCCACCAAACTGCAAGTGATTATCCAACCAACATCACATGTGCAACTCGTATGAGTAGGGCATGCAGTAAAGACTGCAGTGTGGTAAAATACACACATGGAAGTGTACATGAACCATTAAAAGGTGGAATGACTGGTATGGGACCCAGACTCCTGTTTCACAGAGTTTACTATGACTAGCATCACATGTACCATTGATAAATACATTCATTTTGGTCTTGGACTGTCAAATTGTGATACTAGTATTATAAAAATCAGAATGCTTTAATTGTTATTGTACAGAAGCACAACAAAATTCATTTCTGTATATTCCATTCAAAAACAGGTGACTGAAAGTGTTTGGGTTTTTTTTTTACATATTTTGTTAAAACTACCATTATGTCCAGACATTATAATATAAGACAGATAATCTGTGAAAAGACCTCCTCCCCGAGCTACTATTGCCATCTGCAGAAATACACCACTCCCAGTCAAAACCAGCCAATCAAAGCCAGGAGGAAGGTGTTAGTGCTGTCAATCATGCTCATAATCACGCTGCTGAATGTGCTAATGGCACAGAAACAACTTACCATTACCAGGAGAAAAGGAGAGGGCTAGGACCCTTCTCCTGGCTCTCATTGGTTGTTTCTAATTAGCACTGGGATCACTGGGAGGAAGCAGAGGAGCTCAATTTTTGCACCGATTATCTATCTCACACCATACTGTCACGTCATAATGACAGTTTCAAATATGTGAAAAATATTAATTTTTTAATAAAAGTTATGTAATGCAATTTTTATTATTTGCAAGGTAAATGAAAATGTATTAAGTGTGCTTTAGTGGATAAATATGACCTAAGAACAAGAGCTGGTGGTTACTTATGGTGTTACTTTCCTCTCAAGTCCAAACTTGGATTTGGGGAAGGCACTAAACCCAACTTAATTTTACTCCAGTTCAAAGTTAGAAAATAGTGGGTTTTGCTAAATAACGGTAGGCTCAATTCTAGCAGGTACTTGTACAGTATATCTTGGTTTTAAAGAGACCGTTCAGAATGATTTCATTTCTTTGCAATTAAGATATGTAGTCTATCATGTGAAACTTTGGTGATGAGCTGCTATACTTTACCTAAATTGAGTTTTGAGCAGCTGTTGCCATTGGTTCTCTTGTTCAGCGCGCATTTATATACATCCCCTGTTTGGTAAGACCCAGTCATTTCATACGGCGCACCCACTAATAACCTGGAAACACAGAGAATTCATACGTTAGAAAAGTGTGACTGTTCCCTGTAAAAACCCTTCAGGTGCTCCTTAGAGTTTGTAAACAATACACAACTTCTCTCGTTCTTTCTTTCACTGAGCACAATGTCTGAACTATAACCAACTCTCTGAGGGAATATGAGCAACTATTAAATTCAATCACCCACACTAAACACCTGGGTCGACTCAGAAGATTTTAAACCTCTTTTTCTAAGGAAGTGACTTTGTTTATTTACTCTGGCCAGCAAAAGTCTCATATTGAAGAACTCTTCCACAGTCACACCCAGAAGACACTTAGTGTAGCCAGTAGTTTCTACTTATCTAAACAAAATGAACTTCTTTGAAAAATCCTATAAAGAACCTTAGGAAGATATGTGTATTAGACAGGCATGTCTATCAGCACATAAGAGAGAGTTTTTACCATTTTTTTCCCCACATTAGTCAAGAATATTATTATAAAACTAAGATTTCTGTCTTTATTATTCCTCAAATAAATATAGACAGATGAGAACAAAATTATATGATCATCGGTGGTAAGTAATTTTTCTCTGGTTAGCATGAATGTCTACAAAATATTTCCGTCTATTCTTAAAAAGTGTTTTGGCAACAGATGTAAATGGTTCTAAATGAAATGACTGAATGTACACAGATCAGGCATTACATTATGACAGTATGGAAGTCATCTTTTGCTGCCTAAACAGCCCTGATCGTTCATGGACTCTCTTTACAAATGAAAACATGTTCCTTAGAGTCGGACATGATTGCCTGGCAAAGAGACAATTTGAGAGACAATTTGGAAGTAAACTCAAAACTTCGAGCTGATTGTTTTGCTCCTCAAACCAAACTTTTTGTTTTGCCTTAGTGGAAGCCACTGGGAGATGGTACATGCCAAATTAAGGAGTCATGGGACAACCTCTCATGAGACAACCACATGAATCAATGACCCTTAGCTGCCCATGACCCTGTCACCGGTTCACTGCTTTTCATGCATATTGACCAGGAACACCCCATCAGACCTACCGTTTTTCTTAAAATCTTTAGACCTGAGCTATCACAATTTAGCCTTGATCAGCCTTACTAAAATTCTTAATCTTTTCTGTCTTTCCTGCTTTATTTCACATAAACATTGACGGTTAAAAGTTAATTAGTTGTGTAATACAGTATATTCTAATACTAACAGCTGCCATAACAAAGATATGATCAGTCTTATTCACATTGCCTATCTGTAACTATTATGTTATGTCTGTTCAGTGGTAATTGTACATTTGTTTGTATATTTAGTTCATTTTTTGTAAAGTACCTGAACTTCCAGCCAGTGTTGTGACGAGACATTGGAATGTCTGAGAAAATAACATTTAGTCTCATGCAGGCTCTTAGATCAATAAATGAAATCAGAGGAATTTTGCTACCACAGACCACCAAGCCCGCCCGCTGCAGATGTCTGAGGTCCTCAACAAGCAGTCCTGAGTGCTGGACATTCTCTTCGGACTATTTCACATGTTTGCACATGAAAACTCTTATGGTCAAGAGTCAGTCTCTGACTGAGCTTCACAGCGTTGTGTGAGGTCAGGGTGCTCTCATGAATGTCTCCTCTAAGGTTTAACTGACCTAATGTTACAATGAACATGAGACAACTTCAGAGTAAATTTAGGGCATGGAGACCAAATGCTTTTCAAGCATAAGATTTCTTCGTTCTTTGTTCCCCTTAGGTTAGACTGTCGAAGTTCTGAGGGTTTCATGTTTCAAGTCTTTTGATGTATAACCAACTCATTATGCTTACAGCTCATTTGCAAAATTAAAATTCCCACAGCTTTCTTTTTTACCACCTCAGACAATATAAAGTTGGCTCCACCAGCAGTTTTTAACCCTCCTGCGGTCTCAACGCGACACTGAGGGGGAGATGTCACTGTCAGGTAGCGGGGAAGCAGGAGGGAGTTTGTCCAGTCAGACCGTCAATTCCCGAAACTACATAAAGAAAACTTTGTAAAAGCGCCCAACCCCGTCTCTTAAGACCACGAGAGGGTTAAAAAAATCTCACTCACACAGTGGCTTCACAAGAAGTTATCATGTTTAATTTGTAAATAGATGCGACTTAAAAACCTAACAATAAGATTATAATCCTTGGATGTTCAGATGTTTTCATTCTATTTCTGTCATTATGCCCTAACATTTCTTGCCGTATTTAGTTTAGTATTAAAGACACATCACATACATATTTGAAAAAGGTTGTGTAAAATTTTAGGAAAGAGAAAAATGATATCATTAGAATCTAGCATTGATAGTTGTGTCAAAACCCAGCCCCCCATGGTGAAGGGAATTACATGAACAGAACTAACTACAACCAAATCAGAACTTTACTTTCAATGTTTTACCTTCCCAGCTACATCACAGGCACAAGCCTAACAAATCGAAATATTACATCGCACTCGGTTTTCATAAATGTATCACATATCTGAAACAGATCAGGTACATTTTTAACGCAGACGTTGTTTAAAGTAAAAATCACAGGGAATGTAGCAGACATGGAATAACTGAGTTCAGTGGTACTGTAAAGGAAAGACATTTGACACCACCTTATGGGAAAAGCAGACCACAGCCAGACTTTGATGAGGTCAAAGTCTAACAACTACTGTCAGATCCGCAGATCAAACTCATTCATTTCTTAGAAAAACGCGTGTAAAGATAGGGAAATATGGTTAAATTCAGCACCGTGAAAGCAAAAGCAAACAATAAAAGGATAAAACTTTTGTATATTGTACAGTTTTGAGTTCAAGTCAAACCAACGTTAACACAATGAACAAAAAGCCCAAAAGAATATGGCTTGTAAGACAATAAATATTAAACTGTTGCTATAAATTGCGACTAAATCTAAGATTAGATCATTCCATTGCAGTATCTAAAGGTTTTAAGACATCTGCAGCGTGCTACTGTGTAGCCGTTTTGTCACATAGACATCAAAGAATGTTTAAAGAAGCAGGTCTGAGGTTTTTCAGCAGGGGCCCCAGCTCCGAGGCATTTCACAGTGGGAAATTTTCCATGCGAGATGCATTTTTACAACCTGAAATACTCTGGAGAGGAGTTCGACCAGATCACGCAGGGAACGGTGAATGTTGCTTAATGTATCCATTGGTATTCATTGGAAACCTGAGTGTTCTGTTTAGGCTGCAGCAAAGTGTAGGATACTGGATAAAGCTCCCCGTGCGTAATGAGAGTTTTGAGCGGCGGATTTTCCTATGCATTAGCAGATTATTCCACTCCATTTTTGCAGTTCCAACTGCTGAAAACATCTGCAAAAATCTGAGGTCTCTCGCTTCTCTAAAAGTGTTTTATTGTAGCTAACAAATCCTCTTAATTATATAATAGGATAAAAGCGAGTAAGGTGGCATGTGGCTCGGATTTCTGGTTTGCAGGCCTTTTTCTGTAAAGACCCTGTGATTGCCTGAGAAAGATCGCCATGGAAAGAATGACTGAGAACTATTACAGGTTGTTGCATTTGGATGATCTTTCTCTTCAAACAGTTACAGAAGCAGACTCTTTAGTGGATTTTTTTTTTTTTCTTACTGGTTATGATCCAACATATTGCAGGAGCAACAAAAGAAAAGGAGAAATGTTCAAACCGTCCATCACTGGACATCAAAGAGTGACTCATATGGAAGCAAGCGGGAGTGTTATTGTTCCTGTGGCCAATTTTTAAAGTCTCGCAGAATCTGGAAATCATCTCACTATTATAGATCCAACAGTGCTCATATTTTCATTGCTATTAATATCATGATTACTACCGCACTCATTGGTGTCTCTTATGCTTCTTTGGTTCAGTTCGGGACAGACCGACCTCAATGGAGAGACGGAAAAACAGAGGGGGGATTGTTGCCGTTGAGTTAAATCTGATCATTTTGTGGAAGCGATTAAGATTTTATCAAAATGGCAAAAATGGCCATCTAACACGAAGCCTGACCCAAAGTAACTGCATGAGCATTTCTAACCGTGGTTACCAGGGTACACAGGATTTTTAGGGTTTGAGGAAGTGCCATCCCCAAACCCAAGCTGCCATTAATGTGGTAATGTTTTTCAGACTTGGAGAGGAGACGTATACGCTGTGAAACCACATCCCTGCTCCAAACAAGAGCTTCTGCCTGATGTCACGCTCTCCCATAACATTCCATCCATCTACATTAACAAGATAAGTGGGCTTTTTTTTGTTAATACTGTCTTATAAATCAAGTGAATTGTAATGGGGACGTTATTCTTTCTTAAAGACATTTATTTTGTTTGTCCAGAATGCCCGAGAGCAATGGATAGACATTCATGGGAAAATAAGACTCATGATGCAGTTAAAGGCAAATACTGGTTACTGTAAACTGTTGTCACCAAAGAGACCTTCAGGGTTTTTTTTCCTTAGGATAAACATTTCTGGTCATATAATTACAGGCTCATGAGAAGAAGGGCCATTGAAAAAAGCATTGCACCATTTTTTCCAATGGATAAATACGAGCACGTGTATGTATGGGTCCCACTAAAAGAGCATTATTGTCCTTATTAAGTGCCTTCCTTTGATTTTGGCACAATCAGCATGCAACAAAAATATCGGGGAACATTTTCAAACTGTTTCCATGAAACACAGAGGAAACTCTTTGCAGACGGCCTTGGATGGCACCACTAAGAATGTCAGCATCTGAGATCAGGATGACAGCTCAGTTTGATGCATCCATTTAAACTTATAAAGCTGGATTTACAGCACCCTCCACATTTATTACACCCACCACATTGTAGTTAATAAAATGAGCTAATACCTATAAAAAGTTTTAAATGCATGGATTAAATGACAAGTTGATTTAGATTTTAGTCATCACCATGGAGTCGGAGAGGGTAAACAATTGCTAAATCCAGTCTTAAGGATTTAAAATGGTGGAATATATTGAACCGTTCATGTTCCAAGACAGAAAATACAACTACAATATCATAGAAAATGGACTTGCTAAGAGATGCTTCTCTGTAGTCAGAGAATCATGACATCTTTCTGAAGATTGCATTAATTTAATATTAAGTCAGAAAAATCACATATGGAGCTTTCAACCCATGAACATAGATGATGTTTTGTTATTTTAAATCAGGAATGAAAATATATCCGATAACTAGTAAGTGTTTTGTGAAAGTGCCAGAGCAAGTGCACAGAGGAAGTCCACTGTTACAAAGAATCCTTAAATAATATCCCATTTGGCCTTTTGTTTTTCTTCAGCTCTACTCCAAAGGCATTCAGAAATGCATGGTGAAAACAGAGTTTAAAACAGTTTTTAAAACCTTTGTTTAGATGGCGTGAGGAAGGAAACAAATCGTAGTCCAGTCCAGCAAACAAGTTCAAATAAAGGAGATACAATCTGAGACCAGCGGCAAACGACTTCATAGACTCCCTGCAGTTCTCAGTGATGTGCAGCTAATGAGCAGAGGTCAGGTCTCAGCTGAGTATGACTGTAGAAAAATAAACAGTGGAATACTGAGTGGGAGGCTTCAGTGGTGCAGGGTTGAAATATGCAGGTTTAAGTTTCCCATCAGCTTTGACCCAGGAACTTATCTGGAGGATTATTCTCAGCTCTAGGAGGAGAGAGAGTCTGCGCTGGCAAAGTGCTTAAAAGACCGAAGCTTAGTGTAGATATGTAGGAAAGGGCTCACTGATGACTACAGTTTCTTCATCTTCATAGCCATGCACAGTCGTGAACCTTAAATGTGACAACTTTTTGATGTAAACAAATTGATTAAGTTACAACTAAATTTTGATCTGCTAAAAAAAAATGCCAACGACTGCCTTGCTTGGAAAATAATTTCCTATTTCAGAGAAATTGATGAAAAGTCCAACTCTACTGTCCCACTATCAAAGACCTCTGAACTCACCAGCATGTCTGCCTTTCTTTGGGTTCAAGTCGTAATAAACCATTTATTTTAACAGACCTGAATTCCCAGCTGGGAATCTGCTTCTATCTAAAAAACACAAGTGTTTTCAGGATGCCAACAGCTCTGGAAAAGTTGAGTGTAAAACTATTTAGCATAGATGCTCTCTGCCAACGTCGTTAGTAGTAGCAATTGTGATCCATCTCAAAGCTCGGTTTATGTGGGAGCTACATTAAATGCAAAACCGAGTTTGGAATGTTAAAAGGGTGAGGATTTGACGATGGGATGATTTATGGCTAGTCAGGAGCTGAATTAATTAAAAACAACTGCATAACCTGCAAGACAATGTGACGGCTATCACTCAGCCAGCTGCAGGACTCTATTAAAATTAGATATTTGATCTAATTCAAGTCTTGGTATTTCAACTCTAATCTGGAGAAGATCTCTAAATTAGCCCTTAATGTGCAGATTTGCTAGGAGCTAACAAGTTTTTCTATTAAATTTGTTGTTCAGTTTATTAGTTTTTATGCTGATTGCACTGCTAAGATGTCAATGCATTGAGTTTTGATGGAATCTTAACATCTTGTTTTTATTGCAGTACAATAATTTTACCTTAACAAACATCAGAAACAAAATTCACATTTCACATCTCTGTACCAAGACATGTTTTTACGGCAGAAAAATTTCAACTTCTGAAATTAGATTTATTTTTAAATTAATTGAACTATTAAGTATTATAAGATTATGGAGTTGTGGATATCAATAGTTTCCCCACTGGTAATTGTGTTAACATTTCTGTCTAAATATGGAATTTTTCCCTGGCGAAAAAAAGGTTAGAGTTTTCTGAAACACTCAGTCTGGGATTCTTCTGCTGCCACAAGAGATTAATTTACTTTAAAGATTGTTTATACATCATTACCACTCATGCCAAAAGGTGTCGGCGTTTCACCATCGCTTCTGTTTTCTTTTTTCAAAAGACTCAAAGTCTTGTCTTGCAAAGTTTAGATGAAGAAATACTTCTTTTTTTTTTTGTTCTCCAGCTGCGAACCGTCGCACTCAGAGCCGTGTATGTCCTCAGACGAGCAAACAAGCACTGTCTTGCATGAGGGAGCGAGCAGCTGTCGGTCCGTACGGCAGACCTCCGTTTTAAAATCTACAGGATGACAGCGCCACCAGCTTGAGAAACAGACAGGCCGAAGTGTAACACAAACAGGATGCTCAGCGCTGTAGATCTCTGTTGGTTAGAACCGGAAAAACACTTGACTAGAAACAAACACCAAAATCTGTAAACTTTTAACCACATTAATCTTGTTCTATGCTTTTTTCTTTTTTTTGGTAGGGGGGTTTATAAAGATATTCACCTCCTATTCATTGTATGAGCAACTAACAGAGGTGCTCATGTGTATAAAGGTGTCGACAATATATTTCCGACAATATATATGCTGCGGGGACAGTCTGTACAGAGCTATTCTTCCAGTAAAAGAATGTTTCCACTTCATTCTCAGACATTTACCTCAGTTCAGGCTGCGTCTCTGGTGTCCTTCATTCCACATACGTCAGCCTCATCAGGCCCTTCTCACTTCTGGTATGCACAGTTTAATTTAAAAAAAAAAAAAAAAAGTTTCATTTCAAAGTGTAATGGGTAGTGTTGTTCAAATTGAACTGGCAGCTCGTGCAATCCCTCCCCCCCACGTCAGACTATTTGAGGTCTGGGGCAGCAAAAACTACCATGCCTCCATAATCACAAACTGAATAACCACTAGAATCCTAACTCGACCTTCAATGCTACGTTCCAGCAGACTTTAAAAAAAAACAACAAAGAGCTCTTTCATGCCCCAAAACATTTTACTATCTGTGAAGACTGTTAGATCATAAGCGCCTCATCAGTGTTGCAGGATCTGGAGTTGTAATTCCTCAAAACCGACAGAACGTCATGTTTTAGTTCCAGTTTCTTTAGATGAACATGGTACTCACACTTTTCACACGCTCCCTTGCATAAAACAACTCAGGCCTCATATTTCAGGCTGCTCAGAGGTCAAGGAGAACGGAAATCTTGCCAAGAGGGACACTAAAAGTTTTTTAGCATGGGAAAACAAGTTAAACATGGAATTTACAACTACAAGTACAGAAGTATGAAAACTTATTTAAGTAATAAAAAATGGATTTCTCAGTTGTTTGTTTGAGAGTATTATTGTTACAGAAGCTTAATTAAGTAAAAAAAAACAAACTCTGTTGGGATAATTGGTTAATCTTGGAGTTGGTACTACTAAGGAATATTTACGTTGCATTGGAGAAGCTGGACATGACCTTGTCAAACAGTAGCTGAGGTAATTTGCTGCAGGACACTTTATTTCATCAATCTATTGCATTCAGTCCCTTTTATTTTAATACATTTCAATTTTTAGACCAAGGAACAAATCAGAGAGGTCAGCGATAAAAAGCTACAAAGTTATAAAACGTCATTCGAAACTTTGAACATTGTAGACAGAGTAGACAGAGCATTACACAGCTGGAAACCTACACAACACCTTTACTTGTTAGAAAGGCTTAGTCAAAGTCCTGATTTAAATCAATTTGAGAATCTCTCCATCCAACCTGACTGAGCTGAGGTGTTATTTTTTTTCTTTTTTGCTACACAGTAGTTATACTAAGACGTAAAACTAAGTTTGAGTTACTTTTTAGGTATTTTTTAGTATCAGGTAATAAAAAATACATAATTTAACAGGTAATTAATAATGAGGCAGTAGGGTGGAGATAAGAGAAATAAAATACAATTTAAATAGTTTAAAAATGACAAAAACAAACAAAAAAATGCTGTGCAGTTTCCTTTAATGCTATTGGTACAACTGAGACGTTTGTCTTTCATAAAACTGGATCCAAACCTTTTCTCCAAATACCTGATAACATGAACACAGAAGCTTTTTAAAAGTCAAACAAAAAAAAAAAAAAATGACATGATGGAAGTTGAAACTTCACAAAAAGCCAGAACAATGCTTGCCAACAGACTCTGGGAATGCCAGAATCTAATTTTGGCCACCACATGGAGCCAGTGGACCTAATAATAGTGTGCAACAGGAATCAGCATCGGTTATGAGGTAATACGACGGATGCAGGGAATTCAGGTCAAGGCTACAGTTTGTTTCGCAATTTCAGGTTAACGGGAGGAAACTTTGCGCAGCCCAGGAGAGGTGCAGTAGATCACCGTCTTTCCAGGGAAGGAAAAGAAATGAGACATCCAACTGTCCTGCCGCCAGGTCAGACAGTATTTCAGCACTACGGCTTGTCAGCATCTGCTTCACAGTCATAATGTACTTGATCTCTGGATCTCAGCCATCAAACCCGTAAGGTAAATTTAACATGACAAAAACTAGGACATAAATCGGCACAAAAGAGTCGAAAGTTTGAATCAAGCCATCCAGGTGGATTCCTATTGCTTACCAAAGGCTAGAAATATGCGTCCCAGCAAAAGTAAAGATACTTTTTAATCACTGGAACCAAATTATTAAAATCCAGTTCTCAAAAAATGCGTACATTGTAAGCCATACGAAGCTTTTTAATAAAACAAATAAACATTTTTGCTTATTTGTAGGAATGTTGACATGGATGTTGGATGAATATGCAAACAAATTGACAATGAATGGATTTTAATGAATAAGCATTAGCAAACTCAAAGAGTTTTAAACTGAAAGGTATTATGACACAACCACAAACATGCAGGAAGAAATATCTTCCTGTATAAATTGCTCAAGTCCCTTACCATTTTTCTCCTCCTGCAGCAACATGTTGCTGAATAGTGTATCCAAATTGAGTTTGCTTTGGACCTTTGATGATTCTGGGCTTTTTGGTGTCAATATTGAAGCAGTCATGGAACCCTTGAAAAAGAGAAAAAAAGAGATTCAATGTCAATGGAGTACATCCAGTTCTTATAACAAACTTTTGCCACATCAAGTTGACACAGACATTTTCTGCATGACTTTGTCTCTCACATCACTGTGGAAGAATTTATCCCTCCCCAATTATTTCCCCTACATTTCTTAAGTTCAATAAGGTTGGAAGACATTATTTCTCTGTCAAATCTTAGGCTGACCGCTCTTCATTAAAATTGGAAGTCGTACCTTATCGTGCTATATGTATAAAGTTCATGTATCCATTCTTCTCCACAAATTTCTCCGTCTCATTTTCCTGTCACTTTTGGAAATATGGCAGATAAGACATTATTGCCCAGGAGGAGAGAGACCTTCAACCATTTATTTTTTCGATCGTTTTCATTCTTTTCAATGCGCAGAAGAAGAGTACCCGCTGCCTTCTGTGCAAATGGGACACAGCACTGCCCTTTATCGGAGATAGACGGAACTGCCTCCCCCCTTAGCATTTTCACTAAATGCGCAGGTGAAAATGCGCATTTAGTGAGTAAATATCGCACTCACGTTCATTAAATATATTAGACAGACTGCGAAACTTCAGAATACATAGAACATGTATATTTAAATAATTAAACTGGCGATAACAAGAGAGGCAGCAATGGGCATGCGCTAACTGCCTGCTTCTTATAAGTGTGTTTGGCACAGCGCCACCAGTGGTGAGGCACTGCATCATCCTGGACTTCTTCCCTTCGAACAGGCAATGCGCAAGCTCAGCCAATTTTACCATAAAAACTTTGAAATTACCAACAAAACCCATCATTTCACTTCCCATGTAGCTATTTTACTTGTCAGGATTACAGGTGAGGGCCTCACTGCCTTCCCTGACCGCAACTACGGACATATAAAATACCAGAAAAAAAAAAAAGATTTCGCATAAATCTTTTTCTAAATCTTTGCATATGGCAATGATAATGATAATGACACAATTTCCCTTTTACATTTTCAGAAATGGAGATTTTTTTTATGATGATATGAGATAATTGTTTTAGGGCAAAACATTTTAAGCTTCACTCTCATATTTCTAATGGCCTCAAGTTGTTGATTTTTTTTAGCTCCTTATACAAGATACAAACAAAAATATTTCAAATATCATCTCAAACTGAATATGGATTTAATGAGGCTTGTGCTTAGCGAGCCTCAGTGATCTATATTTGAGGAAATTAAGATGAGAGTTAAACAGTTTTCTCAGTTTGTGTTGCACAGTGAAGCTGAGAAGACGGAGGCTTCTGCTTTCGGCCACCACAGACGTCCCACTGCTTTTATCTCTATGGCTCTACTCCACACACTGTTGGTTTATTGAATCTCCTGGCGTCACGCTAAACATCCCCACTTACATCCTCAGTCCAATCCCCTCTGATCATGTTGGACTTTTTCTTCCTCTTGCGAGGGCAAACTCAGCAAAATCTAAGCCATGAGGTGAAGAACTGCTCAGCAAAAGTTGGACACATGTCGCCAATTAATCTACAAAGAATAACAGAGCAGATCTAATAACAGACGAGAGATTCAGCTGTGTCTCTTTTACCAACCGTGACAGCGAATCAGGGCTTGTTTTCACCTTGTGAGTTCAACTTCCTCTCTACACATGGTCTTCCAAAATGTAATCCTGATGTTACCAACTGAGGCAGGAAGCACCACAAATTGTTTTTAACATAGTTTACATGTAACTACATGATACCAATATGATGCTGTCACATTCATCCAAGTCTGAGTCGGGAAGAGGATGTGGTCCATTCAAGGGTTCAGTATTTGGTGAAACTCTTACTGAATAGGCAAAGGCAAAAAAAAGAAAAATGTAATTCTAATTGCACTGCATGCATTTATTTTTTGTTTTGTAAGATCTGTCTTACTTTTAAGCATATCTATTTTTTTTTACTTTCTGAACAACTCTATTTTTAGCATGCCATTGGAAAACTTTGGTTAGAGTCCTTCTCCATGTCTTGCAGTCCTTATTCCTTTTCCGTGTCAGTATGACCACAGCAAATGTATTTATTAGAATCAGGCGGTCTGAAGCAATCAAACTGATGAACAAGTATTAAAATGTATTTAAATTATTGCAAATGGTAACATTTCTGAATCTTAATGTCATTTAAAGGTCTCATAATGCCCAAACTCTGCTTTTGTTGGTTTATCAGTAGATAAAATGTGTTTCTGTGTGCAGCTGTTGGCATTATAAATGCAGATCATGATTACAAGGCAGCTGTATTCCTTGAAGGAAAATGGCTCATGGACAGAAATGGGAAATTGGCTGCATTCCTTACATAGTGAATGTTTAGGAGAGTAAATAAGCTGTCCAAACACACAGATAGTTAAATATCTGCTTCTGCTGTTTCTTTCTTTGCACGCATTTGTAAATTCCTGGACAAAACTGGGAGTTTTATGATAGCAGGCATTGTCAAAAACAAGCAAAACAGCGATCCCATCACAATTTATGTGATTGTCAGTTGTTTTCCACTTTTTGTCATTTCACCACAAGCACATCACATCTTCTTGATTGCCACGAGCAGAGACAAACGGTTCTGCTTCACAACAGCTTTCTTTGAAATAAATACGCATCATTTCAATGCAAACGTTTTATGTAAATATTGTAAACAAACAAGTAAACAAACCCATCATTCCCCATTTCCTGTTGTGTGACGGGTCCACATGTTTCTTTGTCTATCATCCTATCTCCAAACATCTCTCTGAAGTCTGAGTTTGCCCAGAAAGATATAAAGGCTGACTGAAAATAGCTGGTCGGGAACAAAGAGGTGTGTGCAAGAAAGAAATTAAAATGAGCATGGCCCTTCTGACTATGTATCAGAGGAAATGGAGGGCAGCGATTTGCATAATTTTAAAGTGTAGCCATTTGGAAAAACCTAAATGTCGACTTTCAAGAGCAGAAAGTAAAAGTGTCCCGATATACCAACTCTGCAGCTGAAGGTTTCTCCAGTTCCCATTTAAAGCTCCTAATGTGCCAGAGAAGTGTAATATTCTCGGTAATATCAGCAGTTTTGAATGCTGGGTCGGAATCTTGCCGGGTTTCCTGTGTACCGGCTTCGATGCCTAGATAAATAAACCTCAGGCGGGGGCCGCCGGTGTGAACCACACAGTCCGCTGCTGCCTTTGGCCTGACACCAAGCTGCTGGAGTCGCACCACAAACCCACTGACACAGAGCAGCCGAGTGGACGCGTTACGCAAACAGCTGGCTCGGAGGTCTCCTCAGATCATCCACGCTGGATGACGTTTTTTTTATAACTTATCACATTTTTTATTATTATTATTTTGTGGCAACAAACATCCCAGTGTTCATAGTGAGTTCTGATTGTAGATGTTGCAGACTTAGTTTCATGTAGCTCGTACCTACACATTTTTGACATAAGAAAGAAATTGTGCAGGTAGCAATAGAGTATGATGATTTTCCATTGATTCCCGCTTGTGTTTCTTTCCAATATTTTTCCTCTGGAAAGATACTCTACTTCATAGTGGACAATATACTTTGAAACATTTTGGCACCCTTCCTCATGCCAAAGTAAATACTTTGAGAAGCATGGGGTATCGAAAACCAGATGTTCTCATCATGTGACAGCCAACTGGGCACTGCTTAACAAGCTGTTAACCCTCAGAGCCAACAGAAAGCCTGAGGGGATTTAAGGTCTCCGTGGCTGGAGAACATAGGATATACCAGCAGCTGTAACACATATGCATGGCCGAGACGGAGACCTAAAGCTTGAAATTTGGAACGGCAGATTCTGCTTATTAGTGATTTATTTCCGTTGATGACATTGCCGTAATTTAGCATTTCAAATTCAGTAGCCCGTGAATTAATGACAGGGATTCAAACGTTCGGCTTGTCTTTCCTCCCACCTCCAGATGTTTTTTTTGAAGTTTCCATTGCTCCGGAAAGGTATAAATGGTGACTGAAAAGTTGGTGATAGGGAGCAAACATGCATAAGAACATAAATCCATTTGGGAAGTGAAGCATCATTTGAAAATGCAGCCATTTGTAGTTTAAAAAACCTAAATAGCTATGATATGATGGTATATTACAGAAACATACACAGCTATCTTACAGAAGTAAGATAACAGTAATACAGAAGTTATTCAATAATTTGTTATATATTTGGAATTATATATATATATATATATATATATATATATATATATATATATATATATATATATATATACATATATATATATATATATATGGGTGTGTATGTGTATGTGTGAGGGGGGCGTGTGTAGGGGAGGGCGTGCGGGGTGGGCGCGCATGTGTGTGTGTGTGTAAATAAATAGTATTTAATTACTTTATTTAAAAAGTAATTTAAATGGTTATTTGTTAAAGTTAAAGATTGATTTATTTGATGCACACATCTACAATTTTGTTATAATTACCAAGATTAAATATCAACTTTAGGCCACTGCTTGTTTTACCTGTTTAGATTTGATCTCCGTTGGGCCAGAGCTTCTTTTAGTTCAGGTTGTGCAGTATATCTTTATTTTTATCACATCAGCTCACCATCAGCCACTAATCCTCCAGGTGCGGCGGTAATCTAAGCTATTAACTCTTTCATAAATATATATACCTTATATATATTATAAGGTCTGCGACAGACTGGCGACCTGTCCAGGGTGTACCCCGCCTCTCGCCCGGAACGTAGCTGGAGATAGGCACCGGCAACCCTCCCGACCCCATTAGGGACAAGGGTGAACAGAAAATGGATGGATGGATGGATATTATAAGGTATATATAGCAGATACACGACAAATCTCTGACAGAATCTGCTAAATTTGTTTGAGGCACTAGAGCAGGGGACACTGAGATGAAGGTGAACAACACCTGCAGTTCTAGGCATGTTCCTCAGGTGAAAGAGCTCAGTAAATCAGTTACTTTATATTAAATTGATGGAGCTGCAGAGTGGGTTTTCTGCAAGGAACCTTAAATGGGACCACCAGCGATCCCATCTTCCCCTTCTGTCAGCAGCCATGTGGAAATTACAGTCACTGAAATGCTTCAAAGACAAAAGTGAATTGGGAGCATTTGCTAGGTTGCTGCACTTACTGTCTAAGATGTGATTAAGGCTTAGGTTAGAGGTGGCAATTAAGACGTCAAGGTTTTTTTTTGCAAGGTTCGCATGCAAATCATCTTTCTAAAATCCAATAAATTTAAAAAGTCAGGGCTTAGGTTGCTGTTGAAATTTAAGAAAGGTGTATTTTAAAGTTCTAATATATAATGGCACAATGTAAGAGCGTGAAACAGTAATGAACTATGTGATGATTTACTGATGTTTTAATGTTTTTACCAGAGCAGGTAGCCTCACTGCCTTTTGTGTCTCACGTTTCCTGCCTTAAAGTCGTTGCTTTCAGCAGTTTGTGGACGTCTGTGAAAATGAGTCTCTTTTGGAATAAGGCAATTTCTAACCTTTTCTCCAGAAATAAAGGGAAATACGAGAATAAATAAGTTGACTTCACTGTAGACATGCCTTCTTGTTGTCATCAAGTTAACTTCTTTTTTGTTTTGATCTTTTTGATTTTTTAAGGTCGGATCCATTTCAAGGGAACACAAAAGATCTGATTGCTCAGAGGAAAACTATTTGGGAAATTAAGAACGCCTCAACAGTTTTGCACTGTATATAGTCAATCCCAGTCCTCGAAATCTGACTAATAACAACAAAATATATATCTAAGCTCTTGATTTAAAAAAATATATATATATATAAACATACAGTATACAGAAACCTCTGTGAAAGTATTTCATAAACAAAGAAAAGTCGTAGAGTTGTAGATGAAAAGTAAATGGTGAAAAGATGTTCACATAACAATGTTGAAAGATAGGTCAGGTTGATCAAATGAGTTTAATAATCCTGACTTTAAATATTTGTATTCATGCTTAATTTGGACAGGACAAATGGGCAAAAAAAATATCACACTTGCAGCATATTTTTGCTAGCTAAATAAATAGAACAGCTTGTCAGCCTTCAGCATTTCTTGCTGTTGCCATGACTAAAAAGATACACATCTCTTCTTATCTTTATCCAGTTATATTTTCTCAAAATGGCAATAGCTGAGTTTTTATAGAAACGTTTTAAAGACATATGAGTTTTATTTTTTCCTCCTGTGCCTCCTCCTTGGGTTTATTTGATCACTTCAAAATCTCAAAGTCCAACTTAAAAGCTTTTAATGGCCTTATCCTTATATATAGTACATATACACATGGCTACATGACCTGATATGTAACCTTTCAATTAATGAGGTCTTGAACTAAACGTACAGATCTTACACTACAGATAGTGTGTCCTGTTAACAAACAAATGGATATCTCTGTATGTTGAGCCCCTTGTTTTATGGCACTCTAAGTTCTCTAACTTTAAACATGTAATGTACTTCTCTCTTTAAAAACCCACCTTAAAGCCCACCTTATTAGGAATATTTTTGGTAAGGTTTCTATTTGTCTCCTTTCTCTACCCACTCGCATGTCGCAACCCACCACCCACTCATCTCCAGTTGCCAATGGAGAAGTGGGCCCTGGACAGGTAACCAGACCAACGGGATATCAGGGATCTCATTCTTTTGGTGATGATCTATCTCTGATGTCCACAAGACAGAGTCGGAACATAGACTGAGCTGTAAACCGAGAGCTCCCCCTCTTTTCTCTGGCTCTTTCTTCATCAAGAGAGGCTGGAGTTTGTGAACAAAACCTCCTCTGCTCAAGTCAAAGATTGACCCAAGCACTCAAATTAATTCACTAATTGCAGTTGCAATTAATTCAATATTGCAGCCACATTGTTACAGTATGGATGTATAGAATATTTCTGGGACGACAGTAGGAGTTTGTCCTGTAATCAGTGGGTTGATCTTTTTGTTACTAAACTGTCTCTGTTTCCCTTACATTTTTTTTTTACAGCAGATTCATCTCTTTAGAGAATTTTCTTTTAGCTGAATAAAGTCTATTTTTCTCTTCATAAAAAAATCCAATAATCTGAAGTTGTGTGAATGAAAGAATTGGCAGACTGGTTAGAAATTATAGAAAAGTAACACTTGCTCAATTAAGCATACTTAAATTACAATTAAGGAATGTACAAAACTATCTGTGAACACATAACAAAGACAACCTTAAAGAGGGGGCGTTATGTATTTTCCACGCACATTTTGCCATTTTATAGCGCAGTCATGTAACTATGTTACCTTCTGTTATGAAAATGCACTATGTATCAAAAATAACTAGAAATTTGACTTTGCATCATAGATCTGATACCTTGAAATTGGCCTCTGTCTCTTTAAGAACCTTGCACCCTCTCTGGCATCACAACAACGGTTCTCTGTAACATTCACCGATGTTGCTTACCATTATTCTTAGGAGCACTGCAGTTTGTACAATGAGCTCAGCAGATCCACAGTTCCACCAGATGTTTGCTAATGGCTGCTGCTGCTGCTAGTCTGGAGGAGCTGAGTAGGGGAGGCGCAGGTGAGTGGTGCTCCATGGAGCTGAAGCTCCAAGTCAGAGTTTTTGGTAAATAGGTGACTCAAGCTTTAAGGCACTCCCGAATGGGTGCCATGGGAAATTCAAGGATTTTTCAAACATACGTGAATCAGTCAAAACAACACTTTGTATATTTTTGATGAGGCAATAACATAATGACATGGTCTAAAGCTAAAAAAATATATACTGCTCAAAAAAATAAAGGGAACACTTAAACAACACAATATAAATCCAAGTAAATCAAACTTCTGTGAAATCAAACTGTCCACTTAGGAAGCAACACTGATTGACAATCAATGTCACCTGCTGTTGTGCAAATGGAACTTTGTACAGAACAAAGTATTCAATGAGAATATTTCTTTCATTCAGATCTAGGATGTGTTATTTGAGTGTTCCCTTTATTTTTTTGAGCAGTATATATTTTAGCATAACCCCACTTTAAAGCAGATGACCTACAGCAACAGTCATCTCCAGCTGTTGCAATTGATGACACTGAGTTCACTGTACCATAATGCCTTCCATTGTCCCCAGATCTCAGTCAAGGCAGCAGGGATCCAACGCAGTATAAACAAAGTGTGCCTAGCAAAGTGGCAGATGATTCAACATAGTTTTGTGGAATGCTATGTTGACTCATATATTATAACAAGAAATGTAATATTAAAAATGAGACTAAAAGGACATGTGTCTGAAATTCATTTGAAAATAAATCTTTCACATTTTCTATCAGTCAACAGTGACACCAACTACAGTTACGCTTATTTAATTATTGTAAGCGGATTCGGACACATTTTGTGCAATGATTCCACATTTGGATGGCCGAAAGTTCAAGTTAATTTCCTACATGTCAGCACATGCACTTTTTACCCTGTTCAAAGACATACAATTTATACTGGAGCCAGGACAGCCTGGTCTTCTTCATGAAGAGCTCAAAGTGAATGTCCATTAAGAGAAATACATTCTAAGTTCACATGGGAAAACAAAACATTTGAGTTGACATATCTTACTGGGACAGTGATTATGAGAGCAAGTGCTTCGGGTGGGATCTGACCCTACTGTTTCCATCTAATGTACAGCACATGCCCTCATCACTTTCACCAGATTTCCACTCTCATTGCTATCTGGACAGGATCTTTGCCCCTACAGTCACAGCAATCCAAGAGCAGTAGAATAAAATAAAGCCTGCCTTTTCGCACTCTTGCCAAAACATCCTTCACCACAGTCAGCGTGAAATCATACTCCACAAACTCCAGCTTGCAAGGTCACGCTCTCCCCTAATGTGGCGCTGCTTCAAGAACTTCCAAAATCAAACCAAATATTTATAACAGCCTTCCTCCCATCAACTTCACAGCCTCGTACCATTTACATACAGTCTGAGCTGAAGATGCAATGAATTTTTCTTTCTGGACAAGTTCCAGCTTTCCAGACTTCAAATAGGTTAATAACACGTTTCTTTCTGCAAATAGCAGAATTAAGTGAAAAACGTCTGCGATGGAAAAATAAGCAGCCCATTATATTTTATGGAAAACATGCAGAGATTTTAGATTATGCAGTTACAGTGCAGAGTTCAGTGAATTCAAAACCTGCGTATTGTGCACTACTATAAAACTAATTGCGATACATTTGAAGCAGTGTTGGATTTAATTATCTTTACTGCATGCGGCATCTCTAAATTTGTTTACGGGACTTCTTTAATGCTTTGTCTTTGAAATAACGTGTGAAATTTCTTCTTGGTTCTTCTTATTAAGTGTTTGTGGCTTTCTTCTTCTAGCTCTATCTAGATGAGGCACCAGTGATGGTGCTCTTAAATGACCACAAATCTGGCTGTGCACCAAGCGTTTCAAAGCTTCTCGACAGTCTATCTTGGAGACACATCAACTTTCACTTGACAGAATTTGCATGTTTGCAGTGTGCTAAAATGCACCTCTATAGATTTTTTACTAGCGAATAAATATACCTCAATCCGCCAAGCTTATGTTATGCTGTGACTCATACAGACACTCCTGCATTTTTGTAATTGACATATAAATATTGTGACCTTCATAATATAATGACCTAAGTCATTTTTTGCTAAAAGCGATTTTTTGTTTTTTTACTAAATACCGTAATCATTTTTTGGAAGAAAGAAAAAAATAGAGGTGGTGATTGTTTTATATTTGCTGAAATCCCTGAAACGATGTAGGTCATTATTTTAGGGAGGTGACAATATTCTCACCTTCCTAAATATCAAAACAAGCCTGTTTGATCTTGAAAACTGAATATTAACAACGTCAACTAAAAAGTTATATGGCATAACCTTTGAAAACATTTGCATCAAAGTTAAAATATTCAAAAGTGCATTCCTGAAGATACATAAAGTGCATACAAACACACAGTAGGAGATACACAACTTTTACTCACCTAAATGTTGGCTGCAGATCCAGAGCAAGAGGAAGCAGTAGCACTCCATATGTTTACTGGCGTGGAGGTGATGGTGTGTTGGAGTAATGACTGCTGTGAGGGTGTGCAGAAACCCAGTGGCAGGCACAGTTAAGGTCCGTTTCTGATTGACTCGAGTCAAAGCCCAGCCTATATGAGGAGAAGTAGGAGGGGATTGTGGGAAGAGGAGGAGGATGAAGAGGAGGCTCACTCTTCCACAGCAGGAGGAATACTCTGTCTTTTAAAAATGTGTTCAGCTCAGTTTAACTTGGCAAATAGAGGAAAATGACTGACTTTTAAGAGACTTTTTATTTTTTGTGTGTGGGAGACTTTTTAGGAAAAGAAAATCAGCATTTGCATAAAGCAAACACAGTCTGGGAAACAATCAAAACAACGCCAGAGCAATACAACAGAAGGGCGTTGAGGGTTCATTAAAGAGACAAGCATGTGTAAGACATTAGACACTGCCAGGGTCACCGGAATGGTAAGTCCAAAAGGAACCCTGTGGATCAGTAGCACCACAGTTCTTTTTCTCATTACAAACCAATCTGACTTCAGCCTGAAACTAAATGCCAACATACAATCATCAAGGCTCCTAACCACAAACTCACCAGTATGTTAACAGCAGAACATAAACGCAGGATTTGTACGTTACCTCACATTCCTGCTGCTGAGCCATCCGCTCCTGGGCACAAAATTTATAATGATCCCGTTTATGCCTTAAGACGTAGTTTGTATGTATTGGCTTGCTTGAAATCAGCTTGTGGTGACCTGGTGGATCTCTTGTCATCTGCTTTAAATGCAGCATGTCACAGAAATGCACAGCTGTTCTTCACATTTTCACTTTAGTCTGGAGATGAAGTCATATGAATTTAATTCTCTTTCTAGCACTTATTATTTCTTACTTTTTTGCGTCCATTTTTCTATTTAGCACAAAATGTCAGCTAGTTAACACCAATGGGCTGTGAAATGCTGAAACAAGTCAGGTTTATTTCAGCGGTACAAAGTGCTGTGGAATGTAAAAACAGATACAGTAGCCAATAATACAACATAGTTGTTGTATTA
This sequence comes from Xiphophorus couchianus, assembly GCF_001444195.1. Taxonomy (NCBI): domain Eukaryota; kingdom Metazoa; phylum Chordata; class Actinopteri; order Cyprinodontiformes; family Poeciliidae; genus Xiphophorus; species Xiphophorus couchianus. Next base: position 25,856,665 of record NC_040231.1, on the reverse strand, counting down.
TGTTGTATTATAATACAACATAATTATAATATGTTGTTATTATAATACAACATATTTTTACAGCAGTTTTCTGGGAGTTTGTCAGAACAGTTTTCTGGGAGAATTAGAACTGAATGCTGCTTCTCCATATTTGGTTCTGGTTCTGGGGACACAGAACAGACTAGAACCTGAATGATATGAAAAGTTGATACATCAACAGATCTTTAAATCATTTTGGTGCTGAGTCGCTCAGTGATACAAAAGTATTTTAAAGTCTATTCTCTGAGCTACAAAGAGTCAGTGGAAGGACTTCAGAACTGGGTTTATGTGCTCTATCTTCCTCGCTTAGTGAGAATGTGAGCAGCAGTGTTCTAGATCAGCTGCATTTGTCTCATATTTCAGGCAGACCTGTGAAAATACTGTTGCAGTAATCAATGCAACTAAAAATAAATGCATGGATGAGTTTCTCTAGATTTTACAAGGATAGTAGTCCTTTACTCCTGGAAATGTTCTTCAGGCGATAGAAGGCCGACTTTGCAACTGTCTTTAAGTGTCTCTGAATGTTCAGATCTGAGTCCATCTCTACACCCAGAATTCTGGTCTGGTCACTAGTTTCTCAGTGAAGCTGTATGCTGACTCTGGATCGTTCCTCTTTAGTTCCAAAGATTCAAACTTTTGTCTCTGTTTAGCTGAAGAAAGTTATGACACATCCACACATTGATTTATTCTAAGTGTCTGTTCAGTACTTGGAGCTATATATCTTGTCCTAAGCTGGCAGCTTAAGGCCTACTTTGTGTTTGACAAAAGCAAAGAAGTTTTGTCAAACATGAACACTGACATTGCATCAAGGTCTTGACTTTGCGTCGTTGGCTGTAGTTTGTTCTTGACATATAATCTGGTAGACAGTTTTTTATGGTACTTGACAAGGACTACATAAACATGACACAGTGGAAGGGACCTATGACGATTTTCCCAAGAATTCTTCATCTAAATTTTTAGTCAAATGCAATGTTGTTGCTCTTGCCATTTTAGAGCACATTTTTATGGTGGCATCATATGTACTAGCCTTTACTCATGTACCTTGATGTCACCATTGGTTTCACAGCAATGTTATCTTAGAGAGTTGTGTTGTGCTTCTCTAGTCTCAAAATGATGACGTAAGTATATCTACTGAATACAAACATTTTCAGAGTTGACTTAATTGTTTAAGTTTCTCTATTATTTGTATTTCTTCAACCAGCTGAATGGCAAACTGCAGCCAGCAAGATTTTGGGGCGAGAGCGCATGTCATGAAGCAGTGTGGTGAAGGTGGTGAGGCAGATGCAGCGGACCCAGGTATGATGAATAAATGTTTTAATTAAGGAAAGCCAGTCAAAACAACGAACAGCAGGCACCAGGAAACACTGACGACGAACTGACTAGACATAGACGAGGACCCGATGAGGAACAAGGAACACAGGTGGAGTTAAATACACGGGAGGGTAATCACAGAGACGAGACACACCTGGGAACAATCAAGGGGAGGACAGGACAACGAAGAGACTTAACGACACAGAAAACTCTAAATAAACAAGGAAAAACACAGATCATGACAGTACCCCCCCCCCTCAAGGGCGGCTACCAGACGCCCAAGGAAAAAAAAACCCCAAAAAACCCAACAAGGGTGGGTGGAGGGGTGCTGGACGGCGGGCCAGAGTCCAAACTAACAAAAAACAACCCACCATCGTGGGCGGAAAAACAAGAAGGGCCAAGAGTCCATAAACAACAAAAAAAAACTACCCACAGGGTGGGCGGAGGCAAAGGAGGCGGGAACCACTGAGGTGGCCTGGCGGTCGTCCGCGGCGGCGGGAACCACGGAGGTGGTCCGGCGGTCGTCCACGGCGCTGGAGGCGGGAACCACGGAGGCGGTCCGGCGGCCGCCCGCGGCGCTGGAGGCGGGAACCCCGGAGGCGGTCTAGCGGCCGTCCGCGGCGCCGGAGGTGGCAACGGGGAGTCCCGGGGGCCGCCCAAAGACGGCGACTACGAGCCCCCCGAGGCAGGGTCTCTGGTGGAGCACAGGGGGTCTCAGTGGGAACACAGAAGGTCGGGGTCTCAGTGGGAACACAGGGGGTCTGGGTCTCTGGAGGAACGCAGGGGGTCTGGGTCTCTGGAGGAACGCAGGGGGTCTGGGTCTCTGGAGGAACGCAGGGGGTCTCGGGAGTCGGGGTCTCGGAAGAAACGTAGAGGGTCTGGGTCTCAGGAGGATCGCAGGAGGTCAGGGTCTCAGGAGGAATGCAGAAGGTCAGGGTCTCAGGAGGAACGCAGAAGGTCAGGGTCTCAGGAGGAACGCAGAAGGTCAGGGTCTCAGGAGGAACGCAGAAGGTCAGGGTCTCTGGAGGAACGCAGGGAGTCTGAGTCGGAACACAGGGAGTCTCGGAAGGAACACAGGGGCGGAGCCTCGGAGCCGGCCGCGGGGGCGAGCCGGGACGAAGCCTGGGAACCGGCTGCGGAGGCGAGCCGGGACGAAGCCTGGGAACCGGCTGCGGAGGCGGGCCGGAGCGAAGCCTGGGAACCGGCTGCGGAGGCGAGCCGGAGCGAAGCCTGGGAACCGGCTGCGGCGGCGAGCCGGGACAAAGCCTGGGAACCGGCTGCGGCGGCGAGCCGGGACAAAGCCTGGGAACCGGCTGCGGCGGCGGGCCGGAGCGAAGCCTGGGAACCGGCTGCGGCGGCGGGCCGGAGCGAAGCCTGGGAACCGGCTGCGGCGGCGGCCCGGAGCGAAGCCTGGGAACCGGCTGCGGCTCCGGAAAGCGACGAGGGGCCGGGTCCACCGGCGGCTCACGTCGCTGTCTCCGGGCAGACAGCGGAGTAGGTGGCTCCGGAAAGCGACGAGGGGCCGGGTGCACCGGCGGCTCACGTCGATGTCTCCGGGCAAACAGCGCAGGAGGTGCTTCCGGAAAGCGACGAGGGGCCGGCTCCACCGGCGGCTCAGGTCGCTGGCTATCCGGACGGAGGTATCGACGGGGGCCATATCCGGGGGGTGCCAACACCAGTCTTGTCCCCCGGTAAAGCTCCCGCTGCAAGTCGGCGAGGGCTTCCGTTAGCTCCCTGTCCTCCCTGCCGGATCTCCGCCTCCTTCTGCTCTGCTTCTTAGGGGGGAACCCCACTCCAGCTGGGTCCATAGTTGCTGCCTCACCGTTTGGTCTGGTCGGGTCCTACTGTCATGAAGCGGTGTGGTGAAGGTGGTGAGGCAGATGCAGCGGACCCAGGTATGATGAATAAATGTTTTAATTAAGGAAAGCCAGTCAAAACAACGAACAGCAGGCACCAGGAAACACTGACGACGAACTGACTAGACATAGACGAGGAACAAGGAACACAGGTGGAGTTAAATACACGGGAGGGTAATCACAGAGACGAGACACACCTGGGAACAATCAAGGGGAGGACAGGACAACGAAGAGACTTAACGACACAGAAAACTCTAAATAAACAAGGAAAAACACAGATCATGACAGCGCAGCGTTTTGGGGGAAAATTTTGCTCATTCCGTGTGCCTCTTTGGGATCTCATTAAAAAGAATTTAACTCGGCGTAGAACTAAATTTAAATGGTTTGGAAACCATGACTTATAAAGCCCTGTTAGAGCTTGATTCCAGCTTTGAAACTGCGTGGCTTTGATGCAATTTTTGAATTTACTTTGGGAAACAAAGAAATGTAAATTTAACATCTAGCCATGTGACGTTTCTTTGGGTGCAAATTAAAACTTCCATTATGAATCCAGCCAAAATATAATCGTCAGCAACAAAGCACCACAGGGTCTCAATCTCTGAATGGATTGTCGGCATAAACCTTTTCTCCTATCCCAGGATGATGTCAGTATCTGTAGCTAATAAGACTTTAATAATGAGTGAATGAATGATTTAAAGGCTAAATATATACACTTAAAAAAAAAAGGTCCACTGTAAAAGTAACCAATGAAAGCCGATATTGGTCAAACCGGTAGCCAAAGTCAATAGAAGCATCTTAAATACTATCAAAATGCAGCCAAAAACATAACATAGTTGATCTTTCTCTGATGGCTGTCCAAAGAACCGACATTTATCTGAAAATCTCTCAAGTTCTGAAAGAAGCTCTTTCTGAGGCTGCAATCGAAGCCCTTTTTTTAATCACAAAGAAACCACAGATCACCAAAAATCAACACAGCATGTGTGCTGAACCCACCAAGCCCCTGCAGAAAATAAAAAGAACCAGGACTTGTTTTCATTAAGGATGCTTAAAAGCTCATTGGATCTACTCCTTCTTCACCACTTCTGCTCGGTGAAGTGCTGTCCTCTTTCACTTCACCTCAAGTCAGGAAATTAAGCCCTGTGCCTACTGTGGGACTGCCTATGTGGGTTACGTGTCTGCATAGCACATCTGATAAACATCTTGAAATGACTGCGAGGTGAGTAAAAGTAAGCAAAGTTCCACGGTTAAATACAGAGCACACATCTGCATGTGAAGTTACAGTTCTCCCCGTGACCTCAGCTAGAAAAATATCAACATGACATTCATGTTGTGAGTTGCACCGATTCTAAATTGTTGAAAGAGGAAAATGGCGCATACTTTGTCACATTATATGCATATAATAATTCTGAAAGGAGCATTTTCAAGAAGCAGCATTCCCTGCTCTTCAAACATGGGCATAAAACATTTTCAAAATTGAAGGGAAAACCAAAAGAATTATGGCGGTTTGGTAGTCATTACAACATAACAGGGTCTCCATAACCATGAAGTCTTTCATAACAACAATTGTTTCATTCAGGATTGTGGGTGCACTCTCATTGCCGAAGAATCTCCTACTGTCAAGCTGCAAGACAAATGATGGATCTGAGAGGAACCTGCAATTAGCATTAAGGCTCTGAATGGAGGCTAAGTGCCAGTTCTGTTTGCAGCTCAAGAGGGTGCTGAGGATGGTCTCCTCTTCTTTGTCAGTACCTGAAATTATAACATTTTATTTACTGTCTTTAAGCAGCAATGGGGGTTTGAATCAGAACAGGCAAGCTAAGTAAGGTGTGAATGGTTTAGTTTTATCAATGCTTTATTCCTTTTCTTTTTTTGAGAAGTTTAAAATCTGGGGATTTTAAGAAAGCATATACTTTATACATATACATTTACATATTTGTATGATAATCATTGAAAAACTCTTGCTCCTCCCAGATCTAACTACATAAATACACAGCTTGATCAAAAACAACCAGTCTATACGCTACAGCTACCATCAATGTGAATATTAAGGCTAGTTAGCATGGCCACAGAAAACAGCAGATAAATAGTTTTCCTGGAACAGACAGTTATTTCTCCTCATTAGTACATTTAGTAGCGCATACCAAATGTTGATTGACAACCAGGAGACAGTTCCTTCTCCTGGCTCTGATTGGTTGTTTTTGACTTTGTCATAATGTGTGTAGTGATTGACCCAATTGCAGCAGGTTTGAGATGTAGGACGGAGTAGAAGATTTAATAATAAAAATGAAGAACAAAATCCAAGGGAACAAACACAGAACAAAACCATAAATCAGGGAGGAGTAAGCTGGGAAGTAACGGGACTAGAGAATCTGGCTAGGAGTGACTGAGGACGAGGTGCTTAAGTACTGGGGAGATTGAATGCTGAACAAAAGACCAAGGCTGATGAGATAACAAGGGGAGAGCAGCAAGGACTGAGAACAAGTACACTGGGGATGAGGAAATAATTCTAACACTAAAGAATGACTAGACTTAAAGAAACATAATTAAACTGCAGTTACTAAGAATAACCAAAAACAAGAAGTGAACATAACTAGGAACACTAAGAAGAACTGAACTAAAGTAAAACAGGACCAAAGTAATCAAAGAAAAGACTAAGGAACATAGAATAGTAAAACTAAAATGAATAAATCAAACTTTAAAACACTTAAACAACCAGGGATCCTAACGGACCTGAAGCGGTGCATGTTGTCTTCAGGCAGCAACAGTAGTACCGGGAGGAGGTACCATACTGTCACAACACGGTGACAGTTTTACAAATATGTAAAAATATTTTTTTGTATATGTGTAAAAGTTACATACTGCAGCTTTAAAGCCTTATAAAGTCCCTCTGTGTGGTGCAGCCTGAAATCAGAAATGCACAGGAGATGCAGTTACTTCACCTTTTTCCGATCCCTCTTCAGCACAACTGTAAGTAATTACCTCAATCACCCCTGGATTATCAGTTTGCGATATATGATCCTCCCAGGCAAGAACTGACAAGTCCCTTGGGATCAGATGTGAAAAGGCTCATTTTCATACTATATTTTGTTCATGCTGGCGTGGTGCCTCCTGTTGTGACCTTGAGTCCATCACTTATCATGCTGTGGTCAAGTTTGAGACCTCCAATGTGCATTTTCAGGAGTTTCTGGCAAGTTGGTTCGAAATGCTTCTCTCTAAACTCTAATCTCTCCAGCATGATTTAAAAGAAAACTGAAAAAGTAAAATGTGACATATAAATGGTAAATTTTTTTTTTTTTTGCTAACATTTAAAAGCAGATTCTGGTATCAAAAGACACTTTTTTGTCCTCACGGTTTGACATGAAATCAAACAAACATCTCCTGCTTTAGGTCAGGTAGGAATACCAACATACTTTCTGTTTGTAAAATACCAGAATTACAAGAGTGAGAGGATGCTTTGAGATGAGAATACCATGATGCAAACAATGTGTATTTGACTTATTGTACGAGAAGCTCACAAAGACATGGCGTCAGCATGTGGACTTCCCCAAATTGTTTAAATGTATAATTTTAGTGTATCTTTTAAAGCTTCTCCAGTTATTCTGGCATTCAGAAAATAGAAATAATTCAGGGAATGATAACTGATGTCAACCAAAAAAATTTTAAAATGTCATGTCATAGAGTGAGGAAAATATAGTTGTCTCTATTTTTATTTTTATACCATTTAAGTAAATAGCTGCTTTCGTGTTTCTGTGACAGAAACAGAAACTTGTTAGAAATAGGTTTAGAACTTTCTTCAATAGCTTTCCAGTTCAAGACAAAACAAGATATCAATCCAAGATGAAATGTATAAACACTTTGACATATTCTCCTGTGATTGTGTGGGTGATATAAATTTTATAAAAACAATCTTTGAAAAGACCGACCCTAAGACTTTGATTTTAAAGCCAGAGAGGGAGAAAAATCTTTGTTGTGAATTAAGTTTCCCTCTGTGACTCCTCTTTCATTTTTCCCTGGGAAAGACATCCCCGGCCAGCAGGGTTCTGAAAAATCGAGACAATGAATGAGTGTTCAGTGAAAATGGTGAACCGACTGGGACAGAATGTCCAGATTGTCGGGGTGTGAGGTCTCCTCCGTCCTTGGACTGCATGTGCAGCCCCACTGCCCATATGCTACTGTCAAAACCAACTCCTGTTATTTCTGTTACTTCCTGAGAATTTTCTTGGTATTGGTTCTTTAAACATTCAAGTCCACAAAGTGAAAGTTATCGCCCGTGGAGATGTAACTTTCCATTAATCACAGCCAAGTAAGCCAAAGGCGAGATGAAACAATGAATGGGTTTCAGGTAATAGTACACTCACTAACAATCCTCCAAGGAACTTCTTCAAACCTGCTGCTGCTCCAGGAGCTTTTTGTTGATCTGAACAATCTGCTGTGGACACAGCAAGGGAGGAACTGCAGCACAGTTTCCGGCATGTACTCCTGGATAAACCATTAACCTGGAGAACGTGTTGGGGAGAGCTTCCTCTCAAGCAATATGGGAGGTGAAATAATACTTCAAATGATGCAAACAAGACAGTAGAGGGAATGCTGTCAGATGAGAAGAGATCGGCTTTTAAAAATAGGACCTGTTATGAAAAGTAGAACTTCTGACAATGTTGTTTTTATGTTCCAAGGCAGCATTAAAAGTTTCAAAGAAGACGAAGTTACTGCTGCTCCCATTCTAGCATGATCTAGTCAGGATCGGCTTCTATTGGACAAATAAAACAAAGTTAATGGCACTGGTTTTGGAGTGAATGAAAAACAGGAACTCAGGAATATGAATTACTTACAGCGTGCAATATGAGCCGATGTGAATGAGGAGAACTCGGTAGAGAGTGACAGGATCCAGGCTGGAAGAAATGTTGTGGTTTTTGTGCCGGTTTGCAGAAAACCTGTTCCTTTACAGCATGGAGACTGGTATGTGGATTAACTTTTGGTTTCAAAATTCATCCTGAAATGCTGTGACTGCATGCTATGTGCATGGATGTTCACTAGATCATTCTTTTTTTTTTTTAGTAAAATGGTTTTTGTCTGACACGGTAATGTTTGGTTGGATGCAAGAAAATCGGTTTTAACCCTCCTGTAGGCGTTTATGAAGGTAGAATACAGTGTAAATAGTCAGATGTACAATATCTTTATAAAGTATAAGTATCAGTTCAATAACTATGGTAATAGTGACGAGGAGCTGATCAGTTCTGTGACAGAATTTCAAAGCTTAGGATGCTGTTTTCTAATCTAGTCTAGCTTTTCCACAACTTTATCCCTGATCTGTCAACAAATTATTTCTAAACAAGAAATTAAAGTAGGGCTGGCAGTTATGACTGAAAAGCATATCACAAAATACGCATTTCTTATCAGCTGATTTCGATAATTATTGATTTGTATTTTTGTAAGTGTCTGAAATACTGCCAAACTATTGGCATGACCTTTCCTGTTTTATCCAAACTTTGCTCTCCAGATGATTTTTTTTTTTTTAAATAATTATTATTTTTAAACAGTTATGAGGCACGGTGACAAAACTTGCTGCTGCACAAGTTACTCAACAAGTTGTTGCTATGTTACCAAAAGGCAAGTGAGTTAGTTGATGCCATCCAACTGGATTAGTTAACTGTGAGAGGTCAAGTGGCTAAAGTCTTTCCTCTGCCTTCATCTCTCACAATCCTGGGAGTTCTGTGAAAATATTGAACATTTTATCAGACATATTATATCAATCACATGTTTATCGTGATAGAAATTGTCATTGATTCTTTTTTGTCCAGCCCTAATTAAGAGCATGCATTATTTTGCCTTATAATTCTGAACTACATTGTTCTAGTCTGTCACGAAATTGAATAAATACACAGAAGGTTCAAGAGGTAACACTTTTGCAATGAACTGTATAAAGACTTGCATCCCAAACATAGCAATAGGCAAGTAACTGACACATTTTATACAATATTAACTCTGAAATGCAGATATTGTAGGTATTTTCAGCCCAATTAGAGCATCCTGCATTTGTACCATTGCACAAATGGTACAAATCGGGATTATCTGGATAATACGATAAAGAAGGGAACTTCTGAACAGAGCTCAGTCCAGAATATATTTTGCTTTTCTCTCACATCGGTCTATTCATAACTTTGGGCAATGTCACTAGCTGATTGGATCTTGGTGTTTCAGAGCATTGCTTTTGGTGAGAATCTAAGCTTTTTAAAAAGAAATTGTGTCAATCATTTCCATTTGGTCAGATAATTCTTTCGAACCTGAGGTGTGTCTTTCAAAATCCCAGAGGAATCCTAATTTGCTTTGGTTTATTTACTGTATGTGTTTCCTGTAAGGTTGCAAAACTAGCACTTTGCTTTAAAAATAGCTGTGAAGGATATCAGTGCAACTTAACTGGCACAAATAACAACTTGGATGACTTCCTCCAAACTGCAGGCTAATCTCTGGCTCGACTGGAGAAACTCCAGGCTCCTCTGCCTTTAACAACTTTTTGAATCTACATAGTAAAACTTTAGTGACTGAACTTACAAAAAGATGGTATTATTAACTTTATACTGACGATAAAACCTCGGGAAATCTTTTGATAAGGTAAAAAAAAAAACAACTGATTTGTAAATCATTTCAAAATTATTGACATCCATTACAAGCATTTTATGTGGCTTTTTGTGTTGTTTTGTAAGTGAAACGACCTCATTAGTGGTTGATTACAAATGGGAAATCACAACATGTGGTTAAAAAATAAAATAAAAATAATAATCTTGAAGTGCCTCATGCGGAGAATGAAAAAAATAAATGTGTCTGCCTGACTTGAGTGAGTCAGTCTAATATTTCCAGATCCCTGGCAGAGTCTTATGCAGGTTTAGTTGTGCCAGTAGCAATAGTGGGTAACAGACTAATGTGGAAACTAAAACCACACGCCACAAGATGAATGACAAAAGAACTCTGCAAAGCTCACACATCCAAATTCAGAGTAACGCTGTGTCTCTCGTCACCCAGCTTAAGCAGAAAATCTCACAGCTCATATAAAGTTACTTCCATAGTCTTAGTATTGCCCTGTATGTCACGAAGGATTTTGTTTCCCCTCCCAGTTCGTTTCTTGGTTATGGGTGCACTATATTTCCAATGGACAGGCAGCAACCAGCATGATCTCTATAACATATAAGGCATATTTCCTCTCTAACACGGTCACACAAAAAACACATTACTCACCACATTCCTACAGCCAGTCGTTTTGTGGTTGAACATAAACATCTTCCTCCATCATGTCTTCATCATCAGAGCACACTCGTTCCATTGTCACTGCCTTTTGCTTTATATGACTTTTTTTTTTAAAAAAGAAGGAAAAGCTTTACCACATTTTTTCTTGCGTCAGATCTCAATGGAAAAGCAAACGCTGTGCAATTTTGAACTTGCAATTTATTTATTGGATTTCATGAACATTTTACATGATCGGCAATCAGACCCAGCCGAACACCAAATAAGACTCAGCTTGGCAGACACTGCAGTTCCAGTCCTTGTGACGACAAATTAATGCTTAATTCAGCATATCTTGTAGCATGTCGCTTCCAAACGGGAATACGATTGAGTGATTTGTTGTTATTTTACACCCGGGTGGCTTCTGTTCCAACCAGAGTCCAAACCCCCTCTGTTTATTATGGTTTCCAAATTGACAGTTCATTTGCTCTGGGCATGACGGATTGAGTTTTCCTAACGACGTTTGTGATTTTGAAAGAACTCTTGGATTTTTGTGTGATGGAGGTGACTGCAGCAAACAGGCAGCAATTTCTGCTTTAGATTATGAGGAAAAATATCAGCTGAGTCGTGGATGCGATGAGTCGCCTCCAGTCTAGACTGGTTGCCCATGTGACACAAGTCTGGCTCAGAACCAAACAGCATCCCACGTTCACAATGACACATACTTTTAATATGTAGCATATCCACTATAATGGTTGTGAACAAAATATTAAGTCAGACCACCTACAACTGGAAAATTGTCTGAAATTTACAAGACCACAAACAGTCAGCGTGTTCAACCCCAGAACACTCACTTTTAGTGTCTGCAACATTCAGGAAACTAGTTAGGTTGTATAATAAAGCCTACTCAAAAGTTAAATTAGTCAGAGTTTATTAGTTGGTGGCTCAGTGTACTGGACGGGTCAGAGAAGATGCTTCATAAAGGACCTTGGAGTGTTGTGTTGTGGTAGCGGCATCCAATCGAACCAAGAGTGAAAGCTCAAAATGAGTCTCAATCCACCGAGTAATGTGTAAATCCCTAGAAATGTCAGTGTTAAAATGAATTAATATAAACTTAGAGCTCTCTCCTCTCTTTGTGGGTGTCTTTTCAGCTAACATGATGGATATTTAATCAGAATGTTTCAATAGATAGTTTAAAATATACAGTTCTGAGCAGGAACCTATTAACTAGGCACAAACTCTAATGCAATTGGAAGCTGACTGCCATTTTGAAAATACCAGTAGTCCAACTTCCTATTCTTTTATTGAGAATAATTTCACAGGGCGTCCTCTTAAAAGCAAAGTTTTTATTCTGTAGTTGTTCTTTTGTCAAATGCCTGCTTGTTTAATCAGACTGACGGCCTGCCACACAGACAGACAATAAATCATTCAAGTTAATATTTATAATCTACCTGTTGTTGACAGTGCACACTGAAGAGAATGGGAAGGTAAGTGAGAAACACCAAAACTATTAGAGAACTGCAGCAAAGAGTGGCACGTTGGGGTCACCAAGTCGCTTTTCCAATAGCAACTCGTGGGTGCCATGTAGATACATTTTTTTTTGTCCCTCTCTGAAATGTGTGAAGGTTGAAAAAACTTTACTTAAACTGGAAGAGATGCTTGAGATACACCTCATACTGCATACTGTTGAGCATGGTGGAGGGTCCGTTATGCTGTGGGTCTGCTTCTCTTCTAAAGGCCACAGGAACATCTTAGCATCTATGAAATAAATCTTTGAACATTTTAAGCAACAATCTGAAAGCCTCTGAACAAATTGAAAATGTTTGTGCATCGGGTCGTTTGGCAGTACAACAATCTGAAACAGCACAGCCTTGCTTCACATTTTACAAAATTCACCTTCTAAACCATGACTATCTTGTTCTTCAAACCTAAATCCCTTTGCAAACCTGTGGAGTGAGTTGAAAAACAGAAAGAACTGTGGGTCATCAAGACAGATTCAGAAACATTGAAGGATTCCTCCATCCGTTTGTTCCAGTCTTCTGACATGTCAAACAAGACCATCAGTGGGACCTGTGTGGAGAGGGTCCCAGTGGTCAGGTTTCTGGGCATGGAGTTGGAGGACAAGCTAACCTGGAGCACCAGCACCAAGGAGCTGTTAAAGAAGGCACAGCAGAGACTGTACTTTCTGAGAATACTCAAGAAGAACCGTCTCCCCTCAGACCTGCTGCAGGCCTTCTATCACTGCTCCATAGAGAGCGTGCTCACGTACAGTCTGTGTGTCTGGTACGGCAGCAGCACATCTGTGGACAAGAAGGCGCTCCAGAGGGTTGTTAGGCCATCAGAGAGAACCACAGGCTGCCCCCTCCCCACTATGGAACAGATTTACACTTCCAGGCTTCACAAGAAAGTTTTGGACATTTTAAATGACTCTTCACACCCTGGCCATGGTCTCTTCCAGCTGCTGCCATCAGGCAAGAGATACAGAGCAATGAAAACCAGGACAAATCGCCTAAAAAACAGATTTTACCCGATGGCAATCATGGCACTAAATTCAAAGAACTTCTAATCTTGACACCACTTTGTTAAAAATGTAAATTCTGTTGCGACACCTCCAGGCGCTGCAACCATCTTCTGATGTCTATTCATTTCTCATTTTGTACTATTTATTTCTTTATCTTTGTATATTATGTACAACATAGCCTGCATTTTAACTCGAGCCGAGCAAATCTCAATCTCGTTGAAATCTGTTGATGACAATGACAAATAAATCTTATTTTACCTTATCTTAAGACTATTTTCTGTACTTTTAACAAGAGGAGGTGTTGGAAAAACTAGAAGACAAGACATCTTAATAGATGTGACCCTGGTGAATTTATTTGAGACAATTTCACATTTTACTGTGTGATAAAACATTAACTTATTTTACGGCTTCCACCCCCCAAAAAAACAATCTTTCCTAGTAACTGTAGAAAGCACTACAACATGTAAAGAGCTCCATTATAAACGGGTAGAACATATAAACAGGCAAAATTAACACTCAATATTTGATTAAAAAAATGTGGGAATCCAAGTCACTGGGAAAAAAACAACAGCAGCTCTCCTATACATTTTACAAAACCCACGACAGAGTGCTCCGCCGAACAGCTGGTGTCCAGGAATTACACGTTTAGCTGGAAATACCAGCAGACACTTTTAAAACTTTTTCAATGATCCCAACCGCGCTATGATTTACTGTAAGAAGACAGCAGGGTTCCTGGAGGTCCAGAGGCATCCATATGCCCTGGTTTGCTGAGAATAGATCCTATAGTCACAGGTAAATATGCTCCCTTCTGTGTGCCCGCAGCTGGAAGCCCCACACGCTGTTACACAGTTAATGAGTGCCGAGTTCATTCAGTGCCTCAAGTCTTCTGGCCGCAAATATTTCTGCCATTTTGGTGTTTCTTTCTGTTCCTTTTAGACTATAAATGAGAGGTCTTCTCTCGTCATTTATAGTTTGTCAACTCTTTGTGATCAGAGAACCACAACCAGCAACAGGCACATTCAGACAATCACATAGGCTTTGTCTTTGTTGGAGGGAAAACAATCCGGGCTGTGCTGTGGTTTCACTCTCTGCTTGAGCCTTACGTCCTTGTTGCTAAAACTCTTTTCACACAGATGTGACTTCATGTGGTACGATCACTCAGATGCCACGCAGCGAAGCTCGGTGCAGACAGACATAAGTGTCAGAAGAACAAACCTGCTGCTGGCAGATGGTTTTAGTCAAACCCACACAAGAACAATGTATCTTAAAAATGCTTGATGCTTTTTTAACAGCCAAATCACGACTTCTTTTGAAGTCAGATACTTTTTAAAATATCTACGTATATATTTTCAGGACAAAAATGCTTAAATATAAAGGGTTTTTTATATGATTTGAGAAAATTGCCTTCAGATTGCTTCATGTGAGGGCAGGTGGAAAGAGGGGAATGCTCATATTGTACAACACAGTGTGACTTGTTCCATGTGGCACAAACATGCCAGCAGTTCCAGGCGGCTGGCTCTAATCAGCTTCTGCATGCATACCAGCTCAATCAAAAACAATCAAGAATCTGGGGCTGCAGTCAGTCCCTTGAAGTTGCAATAAGAATCTGGCAAATAAAAAAAATAACCAAATACAAGACAAAAAGAAAAAAAAAGTCAATCAAGAAACCTCAATTCATTGTGAGAGCCAAGTTTTAAGAGCATTTGAGTCACCAACCTCACCTTCAAAGGGAGACCAGCGTGATCCAAATTTCTTTGTTTTCACTTTAGGAGAATTTCGGAACAGCCTTTAGCAAAGGGTTCAATAGCATTCCGTGGCTTTTAAGATAAGCCGCAGCCTGTTGGACCTGAAGCCGCGAGTGAAAACTTCAGGCTGCCCGACAAGCTGTGTAAGCAATGGTGGGAGCTCCTCTAATTAAAGAAAGAGCATTTGACTTAGCGCTAGCCTAGGACTTAGCCTGTCTGTGTTTGCTACTTTGGACCACACAACCACATCAACCCCAGTTCTGGTTCCATTGTTCTTGTCGATCAAAACGAACCTGCTCCTGCAACCTCTGACTGTGGAAAGAGGCAATGAAGTGCAGTTTGGGGATATTTTTGTACATTAAACAACATCTAAGTATATTTTTTCAACAAAATTATCATGAGAAATGATTATTCACACTGCAGCCGGCTCGTTACTTATGGAGGATTATGAGGAGCAAATGTAGATATTAACGTCTTTGCATTAAGACTCATACACCGTCCCCGTCATTGAGGCTGACACATAGATAGAGTTTCTATGAATATGTTCTCTTCAGCACTTTTGTAGGACAGCAAAGCCCTGAGATTTAAAGCCGCAAGTCAGCAATTTGTGACGTGCCAACATCAAATCCCTAAACTTGGCCTAACAGGGCATAAAACGCATTTCAAATTCAATGGTAAAAACATTGACGACCAAAGGAATATTTATAAGGGCAAATCCCGCCAGCTGTCTTATCCAATCAGCTCCACGAATGGTCCTTTGAGAATTATAAGTTTGCAATGTGCTTTTCTCCTGCTTACCAAATTTTATGAGACCCAAATATATAGCTCCGGGATATTGTTAAAAAATACAATGAATAAGCAGAAACAGCTTTGAGGTTTCAACGTCTGTGTTTCTGCTGATGTCCTGTAAATTGTGGACATTTGTTCCATAATATGATAGAGTATATGGGACAAAGGGTATCTCTTTTGATTATCACATATTTGACAAGAAGCTCTGTGTTGTTTCCAGCTATATTTTTTCCAGGTTAGGTCTACGAGATTGCAAAAGCTCGTTTAACTGCTACCGCATGTTGGGCTTTTGTTAGTTAACGTGCGTGTGTGCATGTGTGTGTGTGTTTCCAGACATCATGTGGTGTGTGTGTGTCTGAGAGAGACAGATACATAATGGCAAAGGGGGAAAAAAATTAAAAATTATACACAGCCACCTTATTATTGGCACAGTAAAGATGAGTCAGAAGCATTAATATAAAATATTTTACTGTAGTGGCATGAACTGATTATGAAAATTTACAGCATTCATCCAGCAGTAATTGTGAAATTATTTCACATCTCTTGGCTTCCAGATTGCTTATGGTGTGTCATGTCCTGTGTTTTTGGACTTTTAGGTCCACCTCATGTTCTCCTGTGTTCTGTTCTTTGTCATTCTTGTCATCGTTTCATTGAAACATCTGACTTCTGACTGTCTGCGTTTTTGGTCCTGCTCCTGCACACGTCATATATATATATATATATATATATATATATATATATATATATATATATATATTTTATATATATTCCTTTATTTAATCAGGTAAACCCAGTTGAGATCTAGGTCTCATTTTCAAGAGGGACCTAACCAAAAATTTGCAATACATAGCAACCTGGTTACAAGATAAAAACAATTTATACATATGCACAAGTTATAAAACAATAAAAACAATTTAAAAACAATGACACTGTTATGGCATGGTGATGAGATTGATTTTATATCAGAGTATAACTTTGTTTGTCACAGTTCCTGTTATTTTAAGGTTTTCAGTTATTGCTCTACCTATGGAAATAGCTCAATTTGGACAAGCAGCTGTTTTCCTATGACTGTTTCACACCTTCTAGGAACATTCCCCTTACTTGAAAGGCAAGCTCTCTTGTCCTTCTGATTTCAATGAGTGGCTAAGAGAATTTGATGCATGCTATTATATTTAAAACCCAGGGAAACAGAAAGACGTGGAATACAATATGAAAATGCCTATGTACTCTGATCAACTAAAAACAAAAAGCCTGATTTCAAAAAAAGGTATTCAGAATAAAGGTGCCATTTTTCAAAGACTTGTCAGTGAAAAATTAGGGTTCGGCAAGAAAGGATGAGTTTATTTTAAGGCATCAACATATTTAAACCACATAACTTGTTGCTTTCAGACGTGGCTCATGTAAGTCTCATACCAATTATCAGTTAAGAGAATCTGAATGCTGTCTTTTATACAATGTAATCATTATTATGTTCAGAAAAATTCAGACGGATACAACCTTAATCATTAGTACCATAAAAACTGTTGATATTTTCTATGTCTGATTGTTAAGAAATAGACTAAATTTGTTTTTTTTAGACTAACACATTGTAACTATTAAATTGTCTAAGTCTGACTCTGATTAGTAGATCAGCCCCAGTAGACATCTTCTTCCCCAGAAGTGCAGGATATATAGAGGTTCCTTCAGAACCAGTCTGATGCAGTTTAAGATGTACAAACTCTTCCCCAGCTCAGTCAAAAATATTACTGATCGCCCTTTTAGAAGATTTGATTTTGAGAAATATTTTTGTTTCCGGGCTGCACAGTGGCGCAGTTGGTAGCACTGTTGCCTTGCAGCAAGAAGGTCCTGGGTTCGATTCCCGGCCGAGGTCTTTCTGCATGGAGTTTGCATGTTCTCCCTGTGCATGCGTGGGTTCTCTCCGGGTACTCCGGCTTCCTCCCACAGTCCAAAAACATGACTGTTAGGTTAATTGGTCTCTCTCTCTAAATTCTCCCTAGGTGTGAGTGTGTGTGTGTGAATGGTTGTTTGTCCTGTATGTCTCTGTGTTGCCCTGCGACAGACTGGCGACCTGTCCAGGGTGACCCCGCCTCTCGCCCGGAACGTAGCTGGAGATAGACACCAGCAACCCTCCCGACCTCATTAGGGACAAAGGGTGAACAGAAAATGGATGGATGGATTTTTGTTTCCATTGTGTCCCACATTACTTTACCAGTCTTCTGGTAAGTTGATTCAAAATAAATACTAATGATTGCTCTATGGGGAGGTTAAAAATGCATCCTTCCGACTTTGAAAGATTGTGATATCAAGATAATTTAACACAGCACAACTACACCCAACAACAGGGTTAAAAAATATGAAAAGGCTTTTTAAAAGAATATATTAAAGAAATCACATAAATTAGTACATTTGAGCTGCAAAAGTACAAATGCATCTGCTGTTGTCACTGTCATGAATCAGAGGTAAATGACTGGGACTGGGAACTAGGAGGATTACTTAAATTTGCCCCAATGACCGGCAGGTGAAAAAACAGAGAAAATGAGAGGTTCAGGAAAGGAAAACCCTTCTGGGAGAAAAGACTTATATGAAATAAAATCCAGTGGAAAGACACTGAAAGAGAAGATGTTGCTTGAAGTGGCTGCGTAGAAATGTTTACTCATAGCTGTGGAAGGCATCATGAGAACAGACTCTGAATGGACCGTAAAGATTTATCTAAAACATAATCACTCTCATTGGCAATTTCCTCTTTGTGTGTGGAATTTCAGTTCAGTCCTTGTTAGTTGATGTACAATTTTCCTTTTGGATACTCTCCTTTGCTTCTCCTCTCTACCTTTTATCCCATAAAGAAAGTGTGTCTTTTTTCTTTCTTTTAATTTTTTGCAGAGTGCAAATGGCTGGAATACTGATCTTTGCACCAGAGAAGCTGAAATTCGAGCCCCCCAACATTAAATGTTCCATGAGTGCAACGGTTTCTGTGAGGGTAAATCATGTGGTTGGCTAGTGTCAAAGAACTGGATGAAACGTTGCCATTCTGGTGGTTAAGCTGGTTCGAAAGCGCAGCATAAATTGCACAGAAGTGCATAATCGCCTGACAATGCACCTTTCATGCATATCGTCATCTTTCCCACAACCCATTCATGTCTCTCTTTCTCCCTCTGCTGTCCGCAGACCAGCAAGGCAGATAATGTTAAATTAATAGCAAGCAGCAGTCAGTGAGTTACAAACCTAGCAGTAGCACGAGTCATGTTTGATTTTAGTAATATTAGATATTTTAGAGATTTTGTTTTGCAGCAATCAGTGGTTTAAAAAAGGGGAAACACGAAAATGAAAGTAATGTGGGTTTATTTCATACATGGTCAGTTATCAGACATAACTGAGCATTCTGAGATGCTGGAGCTGCGTCTTTTCAAAAGGTCACACTGTTCTCCTTAAAATACAAATTCACTCTGCACCTTCTGCCAGTTGTGAGTAGAAGCTCTGCAATGGTGGCCACATGCCTCTGCTGTGTAACGATTAGGAAAATATTGTCTTTGAACTTTTTGGACATTGTTGGATACTCTGATATTTTATTAACAGCAGGTAAACATCTCAGGAGGGCTGCGGGTAGCTAACTAAAACTGCTCCAGAGATGCTGGATTGATGCAGGAACACAGAAGTAAGTGGATTAAAATTTCAGAGATCCTTGGTAGGTAGAAAGTTTCAACTTGAATATTACAGAGTTGGAATTAATCTGGAAGTTACCGGAGAAGAATTCACTGGTGAAGAAGCACCACTAATGGCCGTGCACAACAAGATGATTGTTGTGATTTCTCAGAACCTTCTTCTCACCATAAACCTTGAAAGTGTGGAGTATTTATGTTCTGAAGTCATTGC